>NC_046974.1:1517500-1562500 GCF_009769545.1 Cyclopterus lumpus
CCTGCAGTAGTTAGTCTATAGACCTGCAGTAGTAGTCTGTAGACCTGCAGTAGTATTCTATAGACCTGCAGTCGTTAGTCTATAGACCTGCAGTAGTACTCTACAGACCTGCAGTAGTTAGTCTATAGACCTGCAGTAGTAGTCTGTAGACCTGCAGTAGTTAGTCTATAGACCTGCAGTAGTAGTCTATAGACCTGCAGTCGTAAGTCTATAGACCTGCAGTAGTAGTCTATAGACCTTCAGTAGTACTCTATAGACCTGCAGTAGTATTCTATAGACCTGCAGTAGTTCTCTACAGACCTGCAGTAGTTAGTCTATAGACCTGCAGTAGTAGTCTATAGACCTGCAGTAGTATTCTATAGACCTGCAGTCGTAAGTCTATAGACCTGCAGTAGTAGTCTATAGACCTTCAGTAGTACTCTATAGACCTGCAGTAGTATTCTATAGACCTGCAGTAGTTCTCTATAGACCTGCAGTAGTTAGTCTATAGACCTGCAGTAGTAGTCTATAGACCTTCAGTAGTACTCTATAGACCTGCAGTAGTTAGTCTATAGACCTGCAGTAGTATTCTATAGACCTGCAGTAGTATTCTATAGACCTGCAGTAGTAGTCTATAGACCTGAAGTAGTAGTCTATAGACCTTCAGTAGTCCTCTATAGACCTGCAGTAGTTCGTCTATAGATCTGCAGTAGTAGTCTATAGACCTGCAGTAGTAGTCTATAGACCTTCAGTAGTACTCTATAGACCTGCAGTAGTTCTCTATAGACCTGCAGTAGTTAGTCTATAGACCTGCAGTAGTAGTCTATAGACCTTCAGTAGTATTCTATAGACATGCAGTCGTTAGTCTATAGACCTGCAGTAGTAGTCTATAGACCTGCAGTAGTACTCTACAGACCTGCAGCAGTTAGTCTAAAGACCTGCAGTAGTTCTCTATAGACCTGCAGTAGTTAGTCTATAGACCTGCAGTAGTAGTCTATAGACCTTCAGTAGTACTCTATAGACCTGCATTAGTTAGTCTATAGACCTGCAGTAGTAGTCTATATACATGCAGTAGTATTCTATAGACCTGCAGTAGTTAGTCTATAGACCTGCAGAAGTAGTCTATATACCTGCAGTAGTAGTCTATAGACCCTCAGTAGTACTCTATAGACCTGCAGTAGTTCTCTATAGACCTGTATAAGTTAGTCTATAGACCCTCAGCAGTATTCTATAGACCTGCAGTCGTTATTCAATAAACCTGCAGTAGTATTCTATAGACCTGCAGTAGTTAGTCTATAGACCCGCAGTAGTATTCTATAGACCTGCAGTAGTTCTCTATAGACCTGCAGTAGTTAGTCTATAGACCTGCAGTAGTAGTCTATACACCTGCAGTAGTAGTCTATAGACCTGCAGTAGTACTCTACAGACCTGCATTAGTTAGTCTATAGACCTGCAGTAGTAGTCTATAGACCTTCAGTAGTACTCTATAGACCTGCAGTAGTTAGTCTATATACCTTCAGTAGTAGTCTATAGACCTGCAGTAGTAGTCTATAGACCTGCAGTAGTAGTCTATAGACCTGCAGTAGTTCTCTATAGACCTGCAGTAGTAGTCTATAGACCTGCAGTAGTAGTCTATAGACCTGCAGTAGTTCTCTATAGACCTGCATTAGTTAGTCTATAGACCTGCAGTAGTAGTCTATAGACCTGCAGTAGTATTCTATAGACCTGCAGTAGTTAGTCTATATACCTTCAGTAGTAGTCTATAGACCTGCAGTAGTTAGTCTATTTACCTTCAGTAGTAGTCTATAGACCTGCAGTAGTTAGTCTATTTACCTTCAGTAGTAGTCTATAGACCAGCAGTAGTACTCTACAGACCTGCAGTAGTTAGTCTATAGACCTGCAGTAGTAGTCTATAGACCAGCAGTAGTACTCTACAGACCTGCAGTAGTTAGTCTATAGACCTGCAGTAGTAGTCTACAGACCTGCAGTAGTGAGTCTATAGACCTGCAGTAGTGAGTCTATAGACCTGCAGTAGTTAGTCTATATACCTGCAGTAGTAGTCTACAGACCTGCAGTAGTTAGTCTATAGACCTGCAGTAGTTAGTCTATATACCTGCAGTAGTAGTCTACAGACCTGCAGTAGTTAGTCTACAGACCTGCAGTAGTTAGTCTATAGACCTACAGTAGTGAGTCTATAGACCTGCAGTAGTTAGTCTATATACCTGCAGTAGTAGTCTACAGACCTGCAGTAGTTAGTCTATAGACCTGCAGTAGTGAGTCTATAGACCTGCAGTAGTTAGTCTATAGACCTGCAGTAGTAGTCTATAGACCAGCAGTAGTACTCTACAGACCTGCAGTAGTTAGTCTATAGACCTGCAGTAGTAGTCTATAGACCAGCAGTAGTACTCTGTAGACCTGGACCCCCCCTGACCGTGCCGTGTCCCCCCAGGTGACGGTGAACCCCCACCACCTGGTCCCAGAGTCCAACTACAGCAACAACGTGGCCCGGTGCGACGTCCAGTACACCGGCACCGCCGCCCACGTGTCCGGCTGCTCCACCGCGCCGTGAGTTCCTCCACTGACTCTCATCTGAGCTCCTATTGGCTAAAATAATAAAACTTAAACTATTAATGTGAAGATTGCAATTAAAGATATCCTCTTTTTATCACAACAGGTGACTCTTAAAGGAACAGTGTCCCATTTAGGGCAGAGAATATGATATTAATAACTGTATTGTCATTGATCACCTGAAACCAATAATTACTAGTTGATGGATCTGTGTGATCTCATCCTCTGAGTCATCCTCTTTGGTCCGTTCCTCAAACTATCACGAGGATGACGTACAACCTCCTAGAGAACGCTTATGTTGGTAAAAAGGGTTAAATTAGATTATGTTCTCATCACTGAAGCTTTTAAAAACAGATCCTTTAGAATGACGTTTGTTTTAAGTCTGTTGGCTCTTTTAAGTGACTTTTGTTTCTTCTTTTTTTATGTTTTAGCCACGTTGACACTCTTCATAAGAGATATCCAAACTAAAGATATTATCGTGACATAAAGACTGAAACTAAAAGTCCAGAACGACCAAACGCTGACGAAACCCACCTCACCACTAGATGACACCAAATCCCACACACTGCAGCCCGAATATAGAATACATCAACATCTTATTTTTAAGCCTTTCACCTAAAACCTTCAAAGTAAAATGGCGCACATGTTTCAGGGTTCACGTGTGAACATTCAATGAGGTTTTCTTATGTTCATTTTTGTGTCTCTTTCCAAAAAGCTGGAGAAACAAATACTTCAATCTCTGATTGTACTGTTGTACATGAGCCCCAACACAAACACGTTCAGGGCTCTATTCCTGTAAAACAGCTCTACACCTGGATGAAGAAATGACACCTTTGAAACCTCGTGCTTTAGGAAAAGAGAAGTCTTTAATGATCAATACCTCCATCAATACTTTGTTCTCTTGTTTTTTGCAGCCACTGAGATGAATCCTGCTGGAAAGACCAACAGAAACGGAGTGAATGCTGCAGAAGAATGAAGCTTAAAGTTACACAAAGGATGTAAAACACCTGAAGACGATTGTTTTAGTCAAAGTACATTTACTGACTCAAATTACACACAGGTATTAATGTCTGAGTTCAAGAACCAGTAAATGTTGCACCAGTTATTTGTAAATCCGTCACCACGTTTGTCTGTAAAGTTCAACTTAAAAACTTAACAAGGAACTTCTCTGTATTTGGACCCTTTTGCTCCATGTTTTCGTGTCTCGGGACTAATGGGGACAACAATGTCAAAAATTAGTCCGATAGAGAGCCCTACAGTCGACGCTCTGCAGGGGTTAATGACCCACTGTAGGGGTTAATGACTCACTGTAGGGGTTAATGACTCTCTGTAGGGGTTAATGATGCACTGTAGGGGTTAATGACTCTCTGTAGGGGTTAATGATGCACTGTAGGGGTTAATGACTCTCTGTAGGGGTTAATGACTCTCTGTAGGGGTTAATGATGCACTGTAGGGGTTAATGACTCTCTGTAGGGGTTAATGACTCTCTGCAGGGGTTAATGACCCACTGTAGGGGTTAATGACTCACTGTAGGGGTTAATGACTCTCTGTAGGGGTTAATGACTCTCTGCAGGGGTTAATGACTCTCTGTAGGGGTTAATGACTCTCTGTAGGGGTTAATGATTCACTGTAGGGGTTAATGACTCTCAGTAGGGGTTAATGACTCTCTGCAGGGGTTAATGACCCACTGTAGGGGTTAATGACTCACTGTAGGGGTTAATGACCCACTGTAGGGGTTAATGACTCACTGTAGGGGTTAATGACTCACTGTAGGGGTTAATGACTCTCTGTAGGGGTTAATGATGCACTGTAGGGGTTAATGACTCTCTGTAGGGGTTAATGACTCTCTGCAGGGGTTAATGACCCACTGTAGGGGTTAATGACTCACTGTAGGGGTTAATGACTCTCTGTAGGGGTTAATGACTCTCTGCAGGGGTTAATGACTCTCTGTAGGGGTTAATGACTCTCTGTAGGGGTTAATGATTCACTGTAGGGGTTAATGACTCTCAGTAGGGGTTAATGACTCTCTGCAGGGGTTAATGACCCACTGTAGGGGTTAATGACTCACTGTAGGGGTTAATGACTCTCTGTAGGGGTTAATGACTCTCTGCAGGGGTTAATGACTCATTGTAGGGGTTAATGACTCTCTGTAGGGGTTAATGACTCTCTGTAGGGGTTAATGACTCTCTGCAGGGGTTAATGACTCATTGTAGGGGTTAATGACGCTCTGCAGGGGTTAATGACTCTCTGTAGGGGTTAATGATGCACTCACTGCAGGGGTTAATGACTCTGTAGGGGTTAATGACTCTCTGCAGGGGTTAATGACCCACTGTAGGGGTTAATGACTCACTGTAGGGGTTAATGACTCACTGTAGGGGTTAATGACTGGGGTTAATGACTCTCTGTAGGGGTTAATGACTCTCTGCAGGGGTTAATGACTCACTGTAGGGGTTAATGACTCTCTGCAGGGGTTAATGACTCACTGTAGGGGTTAATGACTCAATGTAGGGGTTAATGACTGGGGTTAATGACTCTCTGTAGGGGTTAATGACTCTCTGCAGGGGTTAATGACTCTCTGTAGGGGTTAATGACTCTCTGCAGGGGTTAATGACTCTATGTAGGGGTTAATGACTCTCTGCAGGGGTTAGTGACTCACTGTAGGGGTTAATGACGCACTGTAGGGGTTAATGACGGACTGCAGAGGTTAATGACTGCAGAGGTTAATGCTATAAGTGCTGCTACTGACAGGCTCAGAGTGTTATTAATAGTGTTATTAATAATGTTATTAATAGTGTCTGACAACATGATGGAAAACATCCCGACAGACGGAGAGCAGAAGTCTCGTTCTAAAACCTCGTGAGAGGAGGCGTACAGGAAGCGTAGCTTAGTAAAAAAAAATTATATATATATAATATTTAGAGGATTTCAACAATACTTTCAACACTTCATATCAAACCAAGCCACCAGGGGGCGATCAACATGTTCAGCCTGTAAAGAACTCAACTGAATGTTGAAGAAAAGTAATATTCTGTATATGAGTTTAGTTATTATGAGTAAAGAAGAACGTTCTGTTAAGTTATGTTCTGATGCAAAGGAACATAGAGGTAAAACCAGTGCTCTGTTGATTTCAATGGGAAAGTGCAATATAAATATTTTGTGGCTAAAATCTGCGAATTATCAAGATAAACAAGTGAGACCTCAATATTGATCAGAATAATCCTGGTTATCATCTTGGCCATAACCGTGCAGCACTAACGGAATGTTAAAATTGCCCTCGCAGCTTGAACTAGAGAAATATTTGTCCCCATTAGTCACTTAGACACTTAAATAGAAAATAAATATAGTAAATGCGGTCCAGGTTGAAAAATACCAAAGTTCCCCTTTGAAGAAATTACTTATCAAAAGCCAACTATGCAAAGTGTATAACTGTGACATCACCAATCTCACTCCATAACTAACGGTCTGTGTTCATGTCATAATATCGTTGCTTTATTTACGTCTGCACACATGGAGAAGTTCGTTATTCATGAAGTTTGGAACCTTTTTCAGTTATGCTGATGATGATATTTTATAATCAGGAGAATGTTTAACTTTTGACAGAATAAAAAATCTTCCACGCTCATATCAATAATATTGAAATTGTCTGACGTCTCCATGTCCTCTTCTACTTATTGGTAACTTAAGATAGCGAGTTAGAAGGAAGCTGCGCAAAGATTACAGCTGATACACAATCAGAGTAATAATTTAAAACAAGCAATGAAAACATTGATAATATGTTTTTCTTTTAATTTAACGATGCATAAAACTCCACTTAAAAACACGTTATAATAAAGTTGAGACACTTCATAACAAAGTTGAAACACTTCATAACAAAGTTGAGACTCTTCATAACAAAGTTGAGACACTTCATAACAAAGTTGAGACACTTCATAACAAAGTTGAAACTCTTTATAACAAAGTTGAAAGTCTTCATAACAAAGTTGAGACACTTCATAACAAAGTTGAGACACTTCATAACAAAGTTGAAACACTTCATAACAAAGTTGAAACTCGTTATAACAAAGTTGAAACTCGTTATAACAAAGTTGAAACTCTTCATAACAAAGTTGAGACACTTCATAACAAAGTTGAAACTCTTCATAACAAAGTTGAAACTCTTTATAACAAAGTTGAAACTCGTTATAACAAAGTTGAAACTCGTTATAACAAAGTTGAAACTCTTCATAACAAAGTTGAAACTCTTCATAACAAAGTTGAGACACTTCATAACAAAGTTGAAACTCGTTATAACAAAGTTGAAACTCTTCATAACAAAGTTGAGACACTTCATAACAAAGTTGAAACACTTTATAACAAAGTTGAAACACTTTATAACAAAGTTGAAACTCTTCATAACAAAGTTGAAACTCTTCATAACAAAGTTGAAACACTTTATAACAAAGTTGAAACTCTTCATAACAAAGTTGAAACTCTTCATAACAAAGTTGAAACACTTTATAACAAAGTTGAAACTCTTCATAACAAAGTTGAAACTCTTCATAACAAAGTTGAAACACTTTATAACAAAGTTGAAACACTTTATAACAAAGTTGAGACACTTCATAACAAAGTTGAAACTCGTTATAACAAAGTTGAAACTCTTCATAACAAAGTTGAAACTCGTTATAACAAAGTTGAAACTCTTTATAACAAAGTTGAAACTCTTCATAACAAAGTTGAAACTCTTTATAACAAAGTTGAAACTCTTCATAACAAAGTTGAAACTCTTCATAACAAAGTTGAAACTCGTTATAACAAAGTTGAAACTCTTCATAACAAAGTTGAAACTCTTTATAACAAAGTTGAAACTCTTCATAACAAAGTTGAAACTCTTCATAACAAAGTTGAAACTCTTTATAACAAAGTTGAAACTCTTCATAACAAAGTTGAAACTCTTCATAACAAAGTTGAAACTCGTTATAACAAAGTTGAAACACTTTATAACAAAGTTGAAACTCTTCATAACAAAGTTGAAACTCGTTAAAACAAAGTTGAAACACTTCATAACAAAGTTGAAACTCTTCATAACAAAGTTGAAACTCTTCATAACAAAGTTGAAACTCGTTAAAACAAAGTTGAAACACTTTATAACAAAGTTGAAACTCTTCATAACAAAGTTGAAACTCTTCATAACAAAGTTGAAACACTTTATAACAAAGTTGAAACTCTTCATAACAAAGTTGAAACTCTTCATAACAAAGTTGAAACTCTTTATAACAAAGTTGAAACTCTTTATAACAAAGTTGAAACTCGTTATAACAAAGTTGAAACTCTTCATAACAAAGTTGAAACTCTTCATAACAAAGTTGAAACTCTTCATAACAAAGTTGAAACTCGTTATAACAAAGTTGAAACTCTTCATAACAAAGTTGAAACTCTTCATAACAAAGTTGAAACTCTTCATAACAAAGTTGAAACTCGTTATAACAAAGTTGAAACTCTTCATAACAAAGTTGAAACTCTTTATAACAAAGTTGAAACTCTTCATAACAAAGTTGAAACTCTTCATAACAAAGTTGAAACTCGTTATAACAAAGTTGAAACTCTTCATAACAAAGTTGAAACTCTTCATAACAAAGTTGAAACTCGTTATAACAAAGTTGAAACTCTTCATAACAAAGTTGAAACTCGTTATAACAAAGTTGAAACACTTTATAACAAAGTTGAAACTCTTCATAACAAAGTTGAAACTCGTTAAAACAAAGTTGAAACACTTCATAACAAAGTTGAAACTCTTCATAACAAAGTTGAAACTCGTTATAACAAAGTTGAAACTCGTTAAAACAAAGTTGAAACACTTTATAACAAAGTTGAAACTCTTCATAACAAAGTTGAAACTCGTCATAACAAAGTTGAAACACTTTATAACAAAGTTGAAACTCTTCATAACAAAGTTGAAACTCTTCATAACAAAGTTGAAACTCGTTATAACAAAGTTGAAAGTCTTCATAACAAAGTTGAAACTCTTCATAACAAAGTTGAAAGTCTTTATAACAAAGTTGAAACTCTTCATAACAAAGTTGAAACTCGTTAAAACAAAGTTGAAACTCGTTATAACAAAGTTGAAACTCTTCATAACAAAGTTGAAACTCTTCATAACAAAGTTGAAACTCGTTATAACAAAGTTGAAACTCTTCATAACAAAGTTGAAACTCTTCATAACAAAGTTGAAACTCGTTATAACAAAGTTGAAACTCTTCATAACAAAGTTGAAACTCTTCATAACAAAGTTGAAACTCTTCATAACAAAGTTGAAACTCGTTATAACAAAGTTGAAACTCGTTAAAACAAAGTTGAAACTCGTTATAACAAAGTTGAAACTCTTCATAACAAAGTTGAAACTCTTCATAACAAAGTTGAAACTCTTCATAACAAAGTTGAAACTCGTTATAACAAAGTTGAAACTCTTCATAACAAAGTTGAAACTCTTCATAACAAAGTTGAAACTCGTTATAACAAAGTTGAAACTCTTCATAACAAAGTTGAAACTCGTTATAACAAAGTTGAAACACTTTATAACAAAGTTGAAACTCTTCATAACAAAGTTGAAACTCGTTAAAACAAAGTTGAAACACTTCATAACAAAGTTGAAACTCTTCATAACAAAGTTGAAACTTGTTATAACAAAGTTGAAACTCGTTAAAACAAAGTTGAAACACTTTATAACAAAGTTGAAACTCTTCATAACAAAGTTGAAACTCGTCATAACAAAGTTGAAACACTTTATAACAAAGTTGAAACTCTTCATAACAAAGTTGAAACTCTTCATAACAAAGTTGAAACTCTTCATAACAAAGTTGAAACTCGTTATAACAAAGTTGAAACACTTTATAACAAAGTTGAAACTCGTTATAACAAAGTTGAAAGTCTTCATAACAAAGTTGAAACTCTTCATAACAAAGTTGAAAGTCTTTATAACAAAGTTGAAACTCTTCATAACAAAGTTGAAACTCGTTAAAACAAAGTTGAAACTCTTCATAACAAAGTTGAAACTCGTTATAACAAAGTTGAAACTCTTCATAACAAAGTTGAAACTCGTTATAACAAAGTTGAAACTCTTCATAAACAAGTTGAAACTCTTTTCACTGGTTACTTTACGCTTTGCTTTGGAAACTGTTTATTCCGTGAACACACACATGCTATAAAGGTTTTATAATACAGTTTGCTTCTTTCATTTAGTTCATTCTCAGTCAGGAGAAACTTTTTTTGTGATGGTGACATTAAAAGTTTGATTTAGGGATTTAATAATTATTATTGAAACAAAGAAAAAAAACTACGACATATTTGACGATATAGAGAACTCACCTTGTGAAAACAGTAGCTGTTGTTGTTCTTACGTTCTAATCTTACGCTCCTTTAAAAACTATTTTTTTCATGAACACAGAATAATAATTAAAAAATGTTATGCGGCTCACGTGATTTTATTATTAATTTAACGTTTTTAAATTGTAGAAATTCCATTTTATTTAGCATTGTCAGACAAAAAAAGAGTGCAGCAGTTTCATTATTTCATAACGATGTTTTGTCTTATTATTATTATTATTATTATTATTAGTGTGTATTTAAGTGTATGAGGAGTACACAGTGTGTGTACCTGCAGAGGAGCTGTATATGATATCAACCTGCATTAATAAATATCACATTAATAAAGATTGTTGAATGAGAACTGTAGTGATGTATTCATGTTCATCTATTGTTCTTCTGCTCACGTGACATCTATTGTTCTTCTGGTCACGTGACATCTATTGTTCTTCTGGTCACGTGACATCTATTGTACTTCTGGTCACGTGACATCTATTGTTCTTCTGGTCACGTGACATCTATTGTACTTCTGGTCACGTGACATCTATTGTTCTTCTGGTCACGTGACATCTATTGTACTTCTAGTCACATGACATATATTGTACTTCTAGTCACATGACATCTATTGTACTTCTAGTCACATGACATCTATTGGTCTTCTTGTCACGTGACATCTATTGTACTTCTTGTCACGTGACATCTATTGTACTTCTGGTCACGTGACATCTATTGTTCTTCTGGTCACGTGACATCTATTGTTCTTCTGGTCACATGACATCTATTGTTCTTCTGGTCACATGACATCTATTGTACTTCTGGTCACGTGACATCTATTGGTCTTCTGGTCACGTGACATCTATTGTACTTCTTGTCACGTGACATCTATTGTACTTCTGGTCACGTGACATCTATTGTTCTTCTGGTCATGTGACATCTATTGTACTTCTAGTCACGTGACATATATTGTTCTTCTGGTCACATGACATCTATTGTACTTATGGTCATGTGACATCTATTGTACTTCTGGTCATGTGACATCTATTGTACTTCTGGTCACGTGACATCTATTGTTCTTCTGGTCACATGACATCTATTGTTCTTCTGGTCACGTGACATCTATTGTTCTTCTGGTCACATGACATCTATTGTACTTCTGGTCATGTGACATCTATTGTACTTCTGGTCACGTGACATCTATTGTTCTTCTGGTCACATGACATCTATTGTTCTTCTCGTCACGTGACATCTATTGTTCTTCTGGTCACATGACATCTATTGTACTTCTGGTCATGTGACATCTATTGTACTTCTGGTCACGTGACATCTATTGTTCTTCTGGTCACATTACATCTATTGTTCTTCTGGTCACATGACATCTATTGTTCTTCTGGTCACATGACATCTATTGTACTTCTGGTCACATGACATCTATTGTACTTCTGGTCATGTGACATCTATTGTACTTCTGGTCACGTGACATCTATTGTTCTTCTGGTCACATGACATCTATTGTTCTTCTGGTCACGTGACATCTTTTGTTCTTCTGGTCACATGACATCTATTGTTCTCATCTCCATCCTGATAGAGGATCCTCCACTGTTGCTCTCCTGAAGGTTTCTTCCCTTTCTTCCCCGTTAAAGGTTTTTTGGGGGAGTTTTTCCTGATCCGATGTGAGGTCAAAGGTCAGGGATGTCGTATGTGATTTCGGGCTTTACAACATGAATGTAATTTCATTTAATTGTTACACTTTGGGTTTGTGAAATCAAATGTTTTGATTGCACAAACATAAAACAATGCAATGAGGCTGTTGGAGTAGTTCTGTGAGCGGCCGCTAGAGGGCGCCGCTGTGGTCGAACTGGGCTGATGAGCGTTACACCAGTCCGACCGCAGTCCACAGTCTGTTATTATGGAAACTCAGAGGACATTTATAGACAGAACCAACACTTATGTAACTGGATGTGTGACGTTGACGGTCTGACTCTCTGACTCCAATGTCAGATCAAACTAAAACAAAAGCTCACGCATCCATCATCACACACACGGTCACTGTAATTAGGATTTAAATAACTTTTCTCTGCATAAAGAGAAACCCCAGAGTTCTAAAATTAGTTATGATGGCAAATAAGTTTGAGAATATCGATTGCAATCAACAGTGGTATATTTCTATGTCATTGTTATCGTTGTTATTGTCCTGGCCAGATGTTAACAAACTAAAACATATGGATCGTAGTTCAAAATGAAGATATAGATAGTAATGTTGAATAATACAACACAATGTAATGACTTGACTTCATGTGACTACAGATGTTTTAGGGAGAATAAATCCTCTGAGCACAAGTTCTATTGTGGTTTTTATTCTCAGGATAACGGGCCACTCTGCAAAGATCGTCTATTCAGCCGATGAATCAGGTGGAGCAAAAAAGTACATTCAGTACATTCAGTGACTGAAAACAAACAGCATGTAATAACAATAATATTAATAATAATAAAGATAGTAATAATAATGAAATTAACAATAGTAATATTAACAATACATATAATAATTATGATTATATATAATGTGAAATATGATAACAATAAAAATAATAATACAAATACAAGATTCAAGATATTTATTGTCTTATGCACAGTTAACAGACAGTTACTACAATGAAAAGCTTACTTACATCATTAGTTTTTCATTAAGAAAGTCAAACTTGTAGACTTAATATTTGTAGTATTCTATTTTTTCCGCTACTCTACTTCTACTCCACTACATATCAGAAGGATTATACTATCCTTTTTTATTCTCACATTTATTTGACATTAAAAAAAGTACAACGTGATATGATGCAGCACTATATTACTAATCTATCCAGTAGTATACCAAGTATAAATAAATAATAATAAAACATATAAATAAAAAAGGCTCAAAATGTATAAAAGAAATGCTCATTATTGATAGTTTCATATCATATAATTTTATTCTCCAATCATTTCCTTTTTCATTTACTCCTCTGACATACTGTACATACACATCCATCAAATAAAAACTCAATACACTCTTATTTGCACGTGTAAAAACGAACATTGCAGTCCTCCTCTTCTCTCTCGTCATACATGGTGCTCTAGAAACGCGTGCGGAGTGAGCCCTCACCTCGGCGCCTCCGCCTCTCTGCTGCCCACACGTCACAGTCTTTGTGCTGCACAGCTGGATCGGCTAGCTGGATCGGCTAGCCGTGTCTCCTCCTGAAGCTCGCTCCTGCTCCTCGGCCGCCGGACTTCCACAAGGTACCGCGTCACCGAGCGGCCCGTTAACCGGGAGAACGCAGCCGCTGGTCCCCGGGACCGGGAGGCGTTTTATTCTGTTGTTTTCACCGGAGCTTTCGGTTCTGACCTCATTTTACAACCGGCTAGTCGGTTAGCTTCCACGTTAGCTATCGCTATTTAAGCTAATTAGCCTCCCGCAGCTTCAGGCGCACATACCAATAGTTTAACTCACTAACGGTTTAACTCACTAACGGTTTAACTCACTAACGGTTTAACTCACTAACGGTTTAACTCACTAACGGTTTAACTCACTACAGGTTTAACTCACTAACGGTTTAACTCACTAACGGTTTAACTCACTAACGGTTTAACTCACTACAGGTTTAACTCACTAACGGTTTAACTCACTAAAGGTTTAACTCACTAACGGTTTAACTCACTAACGGTTTAACTCACTACAGGTTTAACTCACTAAAGGTTTAACTCACTAACGGTTTAACTCACTAACGGTTTAACTCACTACAGGTTTAACTCACTAAAGGTTTAACTCACTAACGGTTTAACTCACTACAGGTTTAACTCACTAGAGGTTTAACTCACTAACGGTTTAACTCACTAACGGTTTAACTCACTACAGGTTTAACTCACTAAAGGTTTAACTCACTACAGGTTTAACTCACTAAAGGTTTAACTCACTAACGGTTTAACTCACTAAAGGTTTAACTCACTACAGGTTTAACTCACTACAGGTTTAACTCACTAACGGTTTAACTCACCAATAATTTAACTCACTACAGGTTTAACTCACCAATAATTTAACTCACTACAGGTTTAACTCACTACAGGTTTAACTCACTACAGGTTTAACTCACTACAGGTTTAACTCACTAATAATTTAACTCACTACAGGTTTAACTCACTAATGGTTTAAATCACCTACTATTTAACCCTCCACATGTTTACCGTCGGTGTTAAATGTTATGAGTAAATGAACCTTAAACAGTGACGTTGACTGTTGTCATTCAATTAAATACACGTTAAATACAGATGTATGCATATATACACACACATATATATATATATATATATATATATATATGTGTGTGTATAAATATAAATGTATATATATTTTCACATTTATATAAATATATATATTTCTATGTTCATTCAGTAATGTTTCCTTCTGAACGCGACTTAATGTGATATAACAAATAACTAATTTGTCGCGCTAGTCGTATTATTTTTGTGTCTTTGCTGACGACTTCCTGGTTTACGTTCAGACTTAAAAACATTAAAATGTCTCGTCGGCTCAGAGTTCATGTGAAGAGCTTGAAGTAAAGTTGGTTGTTCAGGATGTCGTGTTGTATACGTTGTGTTTATTCATTCAGATCTTTAGATGTCTCGGCCCGGGAGGGTTCCTCGTCTTGTTTTGGGAACCGTTGTCGAGGACGCTCGAGGCTGCAATCGAGAGTTATTTATTTATTTATTTAGGCCGGTTTCAGAGCGTCGGCTCTCTGAAACATGAGGGTTTGTTTAGGGTTTGAGGGTTTGTTTAGGGTTTGTTTAGGGTTTGAGGGTTTATTTAGGGTTTGTTTAGGATTTGTTTCAGGGTGTGAGGGTTTGTTTGAGGGTTTGAGGGTTTGTTTCAGGGTGTGAGGGTCTACTTAGGGTTTGTTTAGGGTTTGTTTCAGGGTGTGAGGGTTTGTTTGAGGGTTTGAGGGTTTGTTTCAGGGTGTGAGGGTCTACTTAGGGTTTGTTTCAGGGTGTGAGGGTTTGTTTGAGGGTTTGTTTCAGGGTGTGAGGGTCTACTTAGGGTTTGTTTCAGGGTGTGAGGGTTTGTTTGAGGGTTTGAGGGTTTGTTTCAGGGTGTGAGGGTTTGTTTGAGGGTTTGTTTCAGGGTGTAAGGGTTTGTTTAGGGTTTGTTTGAGGGTTTGTTTGAGGGTTTGTTGAGGGTTTGTTTAGGGTTTGTTTCAGGGTTTGTTTCAGGGTGTGAGGGTTTGTTTTAGGGTTTGAGGGTTTGTTTAGGGTTTGTTTCAGGGTTTGAGGATTTGTTTCAGGGCGTGAGGGTTTGTTTTAGGGTTTGTTTAGGGTTTGTTTTAGGGTTTGTTTGAGGGTTTGTTTAGGGTTTGTTTCAGGGTTTGTTTCAGGGTGTGAGGGTTTGTTTAGGGTTTGTTTGAGGGTTTGTTTGAGGGTTTGTTTGAGGGTTTATTGAGGGTTTGTTTAGGGTTTGTTTCAGGGTTTGTTTCAGGGTGTGAGGGTTTGTTTTAGGGTTTGAGGGTTTGTTTAGGGTTTGTTTCAGGGTTTGAGGATTTGTTTCAGGGCGTGAGGGTTTGTTTTAGGGTTTCAGGGTTTGTTTAGGGTTTGTTTCAGGGTTTGAGGATTTGTTTCAGGGTTTGAGGGTTTGTTTGAGGGTTTGTTTGAGGGTTTGTTTAGGGTTTGTTTCAGGGTTTGAGGGTTTGTTTAGGGTTTGTTTCAGGGTTTGTTTAGGGTTTGTTTCAGGGTTTGAGGATTTGTTTCAGGGTTTGAGGGTTTGTTTCAGGGTTTGTTTGAGGGTTTGTTTAGGGTTTGTTTAGGGTTTGTTTCAGGGTTTGAGGGTTTGTTTAGGGTTTGTTTCAGGGTTTGTTTAGGGTTTGTTTCAGGGTGTGAGGGTTTGTTTCAGGGTTTGTTTCAGGGTTTGAGTGTTTGTTTAGGGTTTGTTTCAGGGCGTGAGGGTTTGTTTGAGGGTTGGTTTCAGGGTTTGAGGATTTGTTTCAGGGTGTGAGGGTTTGTTTCAGGGTTTGTTTAGGGTTTGTTGAGGGTCTGTTTCAGGGTTTGAGGGTTTTATTTCAGGGTTTGTTTAGGGTTTGTTTAGGGTTTATTTCAGGGTTTGTTGAGGGTTTGTTTAGGGTTTATTTCAGGGTTTGAGGGTTTGTTGAGGGTTTGTTTAGGGTTTATTTCAGGGTTTGAGGGTTTGTTGAGGGTTTGTTTCAGGGTGTGAGCGTTTTATTTCAGGGTTTGTTTAGGGTTTGTTTCAGGGTTTGAGGGTTTGTTTGAGGGTTTGTTTCAGGGTTTGAGGGTTTGTTTGAGGGTTTGTTTAGGGTTTGAGGGTTTGTTTGGGGTTTGTTTGAGGGTTTGTTTGAGGGTTTGTTTAGGGTTTGTTTCAGGGTTTGAGGGTTTGTTTGAGGGTTTGTTTAGGGTTTGTTTCAGGGTTTGAGGGTTTGTTTAGGGTTTGTTTCAGGATTTGAGGATTTGTTTGAGGGTTTGAGGGTTTGTTTCAGGGTTTGTTTCAGGGTTTGTTTAGGGTTTGTTTAGGGTTTGTTTCAGGGTTTGAGGGTTTGTTTAGGGTTTGTTTCAGGGTTTGTTTAGGGTTTGTTTCAGGGTGTGAGGGTTTGTTTCAGGGTTTGTTTCAGGGTTTGTTTCAGGGTTTGTTTCAGGGTTTGAGTGTTTGTTTAGGGTTTGTTTCAGGGCGTGAGGGTTTGTTTGAGGGTTGGTTTCAGGGTTTGAGGATTTGTTTCAGGGTGTGAGGGTTTGTTTCAGGGTTTGTTGAGGGTTTGTTTCAGGGTTTGAGGGTTTTATTTCAGGGTTTGTTTAGGGTTTGTTGAGGGTTTGTTTCAGGGTTTGAGGGTTTTATTTCAGGGTTTGTTTAGGGTTTGTTGAGGGTTTGTTTAGGGTTTGAGGGTTTGTTTCAGGGTTTGTTTCAGGGTTTGTTTAGGGTTTGTTTAGGGTTTGTTTCAGGGTTTGAGGGTTTGTTTAGGGTTTGTTTCAGGGTTTGTTTAGGGTTTGTTTCAGGGTGTGAGGGTTTGTTTCAGGGTTTGTTTAGGGTTTGTTTCAGGGCGTGAGGGTTTGTTTGAGGGTTGGTTTCAGGGTTTGAGGATTTGTTTCAGGGTGTGAGGGTTTGTTTCAGGGTTTGTTTAGGGTTTGTTGAGGGTTTGTTTCAGGGTTTGAGGGTTTTATTTCAGGGTTTGTTTAGGGTTTGTTGAGGGTTTGTTTAGGGTTTATTTCAGGGTTTGAGGGTTTGTTGAGGGTTTGTTTCAGGGTGTGAGCGTTTTATTTCAGGGTTTGTTTAGGGTTTGTTTCAGGGTTTGAGGGTTTGTTTGAGGGTTTGTTTCAGGGTTTGAGGGTTTGTTTGAGGGTTTGTTTAGGGTTTGAGGGTTTGTTTGAGGGTTTGTTTCAGGGTTTGTTTCAGGGTTTGTTTAGGGTTTGTTTCAGGGCTTAAAGAAGCTCACGTTTGGCTTCATTAAGAGAATAGAAGCTTTATTACAGTAACCAAATACTTTGATGTTTTATTGAAACCAGTTCACCAGTTTAAATTCACATTTAAATACCACTAAGTATTAAATATAATGTATTTATCTTTGCCCTACACTACACAAATAAATACTACATAAATACTACACAAATAAATACTACATAAATAAATACTACATAAATAAATACTACATAAATACTACACAAATAAATACTACATAAATAAATACTACATAAATACTACACAAATAAATACTACATAAATAAATACTACATAAATATTACATAAATAAATACTCCATAAATAAATACTACATAAATAAATACTACATAAATACTACACAAATAAATACTACATAAATAAATACTACATAAATATTACATAAATAAATACTACATAAATAAATACTACATAAATAATACACAAATAAATACTACATAAATAAATACTACATAAATACTACATAAATAAATACTACATAAATAAATACTACATAAATAAATACTACATAAATACTACACAAATAAATACTCCATAAATAAATACTACATATATCCGTGTTGTCGTCTAAAGTTATTATATTATATGTGTTATTATAGTATACGTGTTATTATATTATACGTGTTATTATATTATATGTGTTATTATATGTGTTATTATATTATACATGTTATATTATACGTGTCATTATATTATACGTGTTATTATATTACATGTGTTATTACATGTGTTATTACATGTGTTATTACATGTGTTATTACATGCTCCAGCTGGCGGTGAGGTGGCGATGAGGCTGTGAAGATGGAGGCTCCTGAGTACCTGGACCTGGATGAGATCGACTTCTCCGATGATTCAGTGGTCAGTTGTCTCTTACCTCAGGGTTCAATGTCTGCCTGTCTGCCTGTCTGCCTGTCTGTCTGTCTGTCTGTCTGTCTGCCTGTCTGTCTCTCTCTCTGTCTGTCTCTCAAAGTAAACAGCCCTCTCTCCTGCTCAGTATTCTGTGACGTCTCTGAAGAGCATCCCAGAGTTGTCCAGGAGGAGCGACGGTCCGGCCGAGGACCGACCAGGTACCTGCTTATTATAGAGGGGGTTCGGTTTGACCTTTGACCTTTGGGAAACCAGGAGAAAAAACAATTCCATAATTATTAGATATAAAAATACTTTCTTCAAAGAACTTGTAGACCAATTAAATGTCTGTGAAACTGAACCCTGTTATTTGACCTCTGACCTCTCGCCTCCTCTTCCTGCAGCTCCGGCCATCAACTGGAGTCGCAGTGCTTCCTCCCACGGTGGCGGTGGCGGTGGCGGTGGCGGTGGCGGTGGCGGCGGCGGCGGCGGCGGGGGGATCAAACCCACGGGCCTCCCCGAAGCCCACAGTAAGTTCCGGCCGGTGAAGAGGGTCTCCCCCCTCAAACACCAGCCGGAGACCACCGACTCGGACTCTGACGGTAAAGTCCCGGAGCCGGCGGAGGCCGGTAAGGATGAGCCCGGCTCCGACAAACCGGCGCTCGCCTCCGGCTCCTCCGACGGGCCGGGGGTGGAGGCCAAGGGGGAGGGCGGCGCCGGGGGGGACGACCCCCGGGCTCTGTTCGGCGAGCTGGAGCACTACGACCTGGACATGGACGAGATCCTGGACGTGCCTTACATCAAGTCCAGCCAGCAGATGTCCACGCTGCCCCGCGTCCCCCACGACAAGCGCTCGGCGACGGGGAGCAACCTGGGCGGAGGCACCCTGGAGAGGAGCCGAGGAGGAGGAGGAGGAGGAGGAGGAGGAGCAGCAGGAGGAGGAGCAGGAGGAGGGCTGAAGAGCTCCACGTTGCCCCACAGCGAGCCTCTGAACCTGGGCAGCAGCAGCTCACAGACTCAGGTATTCTTTAACACATCTGAGTCAATTTAAATCTGCATCCGGCCTTCAGAGTAAAAGCAGAACATTTATTTTGAAACATCGATGTTTTCACATGAACTGCGAATGTGATGATTTTTGGTAAAATCATGTCGTCCACGAGAATCTACAGTCAACTACCCAAGAAATATGAAAATGAACAATATTAATAAATATGCTTTATTTGTAGAACACAGAAATAAAAACATGTAAAAGAGAAATAAAACGTGTAAAAAGAGAAATAAAACATTTAAAAAGAGAAATAAAACATGTAAAAAGAAATAAAACAAAAAGAGAAATAAAAACATGTAAAAAAAGAGAAATAAAACATAAAAAGAGAAGTAAAAAATATTTAAAAAGAGAAATAATATATAACTATAATATATAACTATAATATTTAACTATAATATATAACTCTAACTATAATATATAACTATACTATATAACTATAATATAGAACTCTATAGAACTATAATATAGAACTATAATATAGAACTCTATAGAACTATAATATAGAACTCTATAGAACTCTAATATATAACTATAATATAGAACTCTAATACAGAACTCTATAGAACTATAATATAGAACTCTAATACAGAACTCTATAGAACTATAATATAGAACTCTATAGAACTATAATATAGAACTCTATAGAACTATAATATAGAACTCTATAGAACTATAATAAGCTCTGCTCGTGGCTCTTCCTGCAGTACTGTGTTCTGTCTCCGGTGAAGTGGTCCGACCTGAGGAAGTCCAAGTCCATGGATCCAGACCTCCACCACCTCCAGCGCTCCTCGGCCGCGGGGGGGTTCCAGTCGGAGCCGCTCCCCTCGGGCCTCCTGGGCTGCTCCTTCCCCGATGCAGGTAGGCCCCGAAGACGCTGGTCTCCCTCTTGTGTTTCAACCCTTCATTGTTTCAACCCTTCATTGTGTTTCAACCCTTCATTGTTTCAACCCTTCATTGTTTCAACCCTTCATTGTGTTTCAACCCTTCATTGTTTCAACCCTTCATTGTGTTTCAACCCTTCATTGTTTCAACCCTTCATTGTGTTTCAACCCTTCATTGTTTCAACCCTTCATTGTGTTTCAACCCTTCATTGTGTTTCAACCCTTCATTGTGTTTCAACCCTTCATTGTTTCAACCCTTCATTGTGTTTCAACCCTTCATTGTGTTTCAACCCTTCATTGTTTCAACCCTTCATTGTGTTTCAACCCTTCATTGTTTCAACCCTTCATTGTTTCAACCCTTCATTGTGTTTCAACCCTTCATTGTTTCAACCCTTCATTGTGTTTCAACCCTTCATTGTTTCAACCCTTCATTGTGTTTCAACCCTTCATTGTTTCAACCCTTCATTGTGTTTCAACCCTTCATTGTGTTTCAACCCTTCATTGTGTTTCAACCCTTCATTGTTTCAACCCTTCATTGTGTTTCAACCCTTCATTGTGTTTCAACCCTTCATTGTGTTTCAACCCTTCATTGTTTCAACCCTTCATTGTGTTTCAACCCTTCATTGTTTCAACCCTTCATTGTGTTTCAACCCTTCATTGTTTCAACCCTTCATTGTGTTTCAACCCTTCATTGTGTTTCAACCCTTCATTGTGTTTCAACCCTTCATTGTGTTTCAACCTTTCATTGTTTCAACCCTTCATTGTGTTTCAACCCTTCATTGTTTCAACCCTTCATTGTGTTTCAACCCTTCATTGTTTCAACCCTTCATTGTGTTTCAACCCTTCATTGTGTTTCAACCCTTCATTGTTTCAACCCTTCATTGTGTTTCAACCCTTCATTGTTTCAACCCTTCATTGTGTTTCAACCCTTCATTGTGTTTCAACCCTTCATTGTTTCAACCCTTCATTGTGTTTCAACCCTTCATTGTTTCAACCCTTCATTGTGTTTCAACCCTTCATTGTTTCAACCCTTCATTGTTTCAACCCTTCATTGTGTTTCAACCCTTCATTGTTTCAACCCTTCATTGTGTTTCAACCCTTCATTGTGTTTCAACCCTTCATTGTTTCAACCCTTCATTGTGTTTCAACCCTTCATTGTTTCAACCCTTCATTGTGTTTCAACCCTTCATTGTTTCAACCCTTCATTGTTTCAACCCTTCATTGTTTCAACCCTTCTTGGTCTGACTCGTTTCACCTTCCAGACAAGCTGCTGTCGGCCCGGGTCTACCCAGAGGCCCAGAACCAGAGGCCGGGCCCGGAGCCTCCGGGAGGCCCGGGGATGATGTTCCCCATGCCGGGGGGCAGCCTGGGCCGGCAGGACGCCTCCAAGCCCTGGGCTTCTGGACCGGGAGGAGGAGGGCCGAGGGGGTTCGGGGGAGCAGGAGGGGAGGTGGACGAGGAGACCAAGAAGAACCAGAACATCATCAACATCGTCAGAGAGGGGCAGATCTCTTTGCTGGTGAGTAGGAGGTAGAGAAGCTTATCGGTTGATGTTTGTTCCACCTCTTCATCACCTCCTCCTCCTCCTCCTCCTCCTGCAGCCTCACCTGGCGGCCGACAACCTGGAGCTGATCCGAGACCAGGACGGGAACAACCTGCTGCACGTCTCGGCCTGCCAGGGTCACGCCGACTGTCTGCAGCACCTCACCTCTCTGATGGGGGAGGACGGCCTCAACGAGCGCAACGACCAGCAGCTCACGCCCGCCGGCCTGGGGGTCAAGGTGTGTGTGTGTGTGTGTGTGTGTGTGTGTGTGTAACATGTTAATGTGTGTGTAACATGTTAAAGTGTGTGTGTGTGTAACATGTTAATGTGTGTGTGTGTGTGTGTGTGTGTGTAACATGTTAATGTATGTGTGTGTGTAACATGTTAAAGTGTGTGTGTGTGTGTAACATGTTAATGTGTGTGTGTGTGTGTAACATGTTAATGTGTGTGTGTGTGTGTGTAACATGTTAATGTGTGTGTAACATGTTAAAGTGTGTGTGTGTGTGTAACATGTTAATGTGTGTGTGTGTGTGTGTGTAACATGTTAATGTATGTGTGTGTGTAACATGTTAAAGTGTGTGTAACATGTTAAAGTGTGTGTAACATGTTAATGTGTGTGTGTGTGTGTGTGTGTAACATGTTAATGTGTGTGTGTGTGTGTGTGTAACATGTTAATGTGTGTGTGTGTGTAACATGTTAATGTGTGTGTGTGTGTGTGTGTAACATGTTAATGTGTGTGTGTGTGTGTGTGTGTGTGTAACATGTTAATGTGTGTGTGTGTAACATGTTAATGTGTGTGTGTGTAACATGTTAAAGTGTGTGTAACATGTTAAAGTGTGTGTGTGTGTGTGTGTGTGTGTAACATGTTAATGTGTGTGTGTGTAGCATGTTAATGTGTGTGTGTGTGTAACATGTTAAAGTGTGTGTAACATGTTAATGTGTGTGTGTGTGTGTAACATGTTAATGTGTGTGTGTGTGTGTAGCATGTTAATGTGTGTGTGTGTAACATGTTAAAGTGTGTGTAACATGTTAATGTGTGTGTGTGTGTGTAACATGTTAATGTGTGTGTGTGTGTGTAACATGTTAATGTGTGTGTGTGTGTAACATGTTAATGTGTGTGTGTGTGTGTAACATGTTAATGTGTGTGTGTGTGTGTAACATGTTAATGTGTGTGTGTGTGTGTGTAACATGTTAATGTGTGTGTGTGTGTGTGTGTGTAACATGTTAATGTGTGTGTGTGTAACATGTTAATGTGTGTGTGTGTAACATGTTAAAGTGTGTGTAACATGTTAAAGTGTGTGTGTGTGTGTGTGTAACATGTTGTTGTGTGTGTGTTGCAGAACGGTCATCTGGAGTGTGTGAGGTGGATGGTGAGTGAGACGGAGGCCATCGCAGAGCTGAGCTGCTCCAGAGAACATCCCAGTCTGATCCACTACGCTGCCCGCTATGGACAGGTAACACACACACACACACACACTACACACACACACACACACACACACACACACACACACACACACACACACACACACACACACACACACACACACACACACACACACACACACACACACACACTACACACACACACACACACACACACACACACACTCTCTTGTACTCTGACAATTAAAGTAAAGGAGGTTATCTCTATAATGATTCATGATGACAGATGTCAGTTTTTATTTATTTTTATCCATGAAATCATGAATCAGGAAGTAAACAACCTGTTAAAACAACAACCCAGACGTCACCGTTTGTTGTTGTTTACTCCTGTGGGTTTCTCGTGTCCCGCTCACTGGTCCTCTTCCCCGTCTGCAGGAGAAGGTGCTGCTGTGGCTGCTGCAGTTCATGCAGGAACAGGCCATCTCTCTGGACGAGGTGGACCAGAACGGGAACACCGCGGTGCACGTGGCGGCTCAGTGCGGACACCTCACCTGCATACAGGTGAGTGTGAGTGTGTGTGAGAGAGTGAGAGAGAGAGAGAGAGAGAGAGAGAGAGAGAGAGAGAGAGAGAGAGAGAGAGAGAGAGAGAGAGAGAGAGAGAGAGAGAGAGAGAGAGAGAGAGAGAGAGAGAGAGAGAGAGAGAGAGAGAGAGAGAGAGAGAGAGAGAGAGAGAGAGAGAGAGAGAGAGAGAGAGAGAGAGAGAGAGAGAGAGAGAGATGGTGTGTGTGTGTGTGTGTGTGTGTGTGTGTGTGTGTGTGTGTGTGTGTGTGTGTGTGTGTGTGTGTGTGTGTGTGTGTGTGTGTGAGAGAGAGAGAGAGAGAGAGTGATGGTATGTGAGTGTGTGATGGTGTGTGTGTGTGAGTGTGTGTGTGTGTGTGTGTGTGTGTGTGTGTGTGTGTGTGTGTGTGTGATGACACTGTCTCCGTGTCTCCAGACGCTGGTGGAGTACGGCTCCAACGTGACGGTGCAGAACCAGCAGGGGGAGCGGCCTTCCCAGAGTGCCGAGCGGCAGGGCCACACCACGTGCGCTCGCTACCTGGTCGTCGTGGAGACCTGCATGTCGCTGGCGTCGCAGGTCGTCAAACTCACCAAACAGCTCAACGAGTAAGTTTGTCTTCAAAGACTCGTCTTCTCCTCGTGGTGGTTAGGAGCTTCCCTCTTCCTCCTCCTCATCCTCTTCCTCATCCCTCTTCCTCCTGCCGCTTCCTCCTCCTCTTCCTCTTCTTCCTCATCCCTCTTCTTCCTCCTCCTCCTCTTCCTCATCCCTCTTCCTCCTCCTCTTCCTCATCCCTCTTCCTCCTCTTCTTCCTCATCCCTCTTCTTCCTCCTCCTCCTCCTTATCCTCTTCCTCCTCCTCCTCTTCCTCCTCTTCTTCCTCATCCCTCTGACGATAAGCAACCCACTTTTAAAATTGCTTGTTTTCTGAATGTAGTTTAGATCGCTATGCTACGCTATGCTACGCTATGCTACGCTAACACTGTAGCTGCTCCATCAACACTCTAAATGACGTTATCGAGACTAAATTTATTTATTCATCATTCATACGATCTCCTTCGTGCGGTACGATCTTTTTGTTCCTCGAATTTACGTTTCGACCCCAAATAAAAAATAATCCGTCATGACGTGGAGGAGACGCTGCGCTCTGATTGGCCGCCGGCGACGCTGCGTTCAAAGGTAACGCTGTGGTTTGTCACGCAGACAGGCAGCAGAGCGGACGACTCTCCAGAAACAGCTGCAGAGACTGATGGACCCCAACAAGGCTGAGGGGACACCTTCCAGATCCCCCAGGTAACACACACACACACACACTCTATAAACTCTATGTCCTGTTTTCATAATGATTAAAGCCTTTATTAGAACATGTAGACGTTGAGCATCCTGTCTGTCTCTCTGGACTCCAGCTCCCAGCAGCCCTCTGGGGAGGCGTGGCCAGAGATGATGTTGACGGCGGAGGGGACTCCAGGCGACGGCTGGTCGGTCCACCAGGGCGGGGTGGGCCCGGACCCGGTCCGGCTGCAGCTGCTGGGGAAGGACGTGTCGGACACGCCGTGTCCCAGGGACAGGCTGCCCCCGGCGGGCGGCCCGGGGGCCTCAGCGGCGTCCGGGGCCCGCCGGACGGGGCTGGTGGAGCGGCGGGAGCTCAAGCTGGCGAGACTCAAACAGATCATGCAGCGCTCGCTCAGCGAATCGGATTCGGACGGTTATCCGCCGGAGGAAGGCAAAGCTCCGGGGGCCTCGGCCTCCAACACGCTGCGCCCCGATAGGCCGTCCCACCTGCCAATCGCGGAGGAGGAGTCGAACCACCCGACGGCGAGGAAGAACCTCCCCTGCTCCTCCTCTTCCACGGCCGAGAAGAAGCTCATTTCTCTCAGCGGGTCCAAGTCGGCGGACGGCGTCGGTTACAGCCCCTCCCCCACCTCCAGCGACCCGGAGGCGCCGGACGCCGCCGACCTCCACGACGGCCAGAAAGCCGCCACCAGCCCCAAGAGCGCCCTGAAGTCGCCGTCGTCTCGCAGGAAGACGTCCCAGAACCTCAAGCTGAGGGTCACCTTCGACGAGCAGGTGCACAAGAGCGCCAACCCGGAGGCGGAGCTTAGCAAAGGGCATCATGGGAAGGAGAGGACGCCGACGGGCGCCACGGAGAGCAGGCGACCGTTCGGGGCGTTTCGCTCCATCATGGAGACGCTGAGCGGGAACACGAACCACAACAACAACAGTCAGACGGGCTCCACCTGTCAGAACTCACCTGGCAGGAAGTCAGAGAGGGGAGGGGGCGGGGCCAAGGTGAAGAGCAAAACCAGTAACGTTTAACCAAACCAGTGTCGAATTAATGTTTAGCAGAGAAAACGTGTATTTAAACCAATATGAACAATACGGGCTAAAACGTGTTCAGGTGCTTTTACAGGTGAGTCACTGATCAATCAACCAATTAATCAATTAATCAAGTTTCATTCTTATTGAACCTTTCAAACAAAAGATTGACGAAATTAAGTTATTTATAATAAATAAATGAAGTAGGAAGAAAAAAGTAAAATTAGCAAAATTAAAAATGTACAAACACCAAACCTTTTAAAATCAGACTCAATCATAAGTAATAATATTAAAAAACATAAACTGCCACGTAGAAGCCCAAAAGAGTAAAATGAGTTAAGTTTTTGTTTAAATATTTCGCCGTCTCCATGACGACTCCGTTCGGCGTCTCCATGACGACTCCGTACGCCGTCTCCATGACGACTCCGTACGCCGTCTCCATGACGACTCCGTATGCCGTCTCCATGACGACTCCGTACGCCGTCTCCATGACGACTCCGTTCGGCGTCTCCATGACGACTCCGTACGCCGTCTCCATGACGACTCCGTACGCCGTCTCCATGACGACTCCGTTCGGCGTCTCCATGACGACTCCAAACTATTCGATAGAAAACTCACATTTCTTTTTAGCGACGTTTAAAAAATGTGCCTCAAATTATCTCGATTTATTAAAGTGCGTCAGCGCCAAAAATAATAAATGCAAACCAGATTATTATAATTAACACTTTTATACCGTAAAACTTCTCGTGTTTTGACTTTTGATGTTTTATCAACGTTTGAAAGACGAAAACAGGAACTCTCGTTTCCTCGTTGACTTTTATTGTGTTTAAACTGTTTTTATTGATTAATAACTTTCACATGTTCATATTTTGTCACCTTAAGGGTGATTCAGTGTTTTTTTTATCTGTCAAAACAAATCAAAAGTATTAATATTTATGTTTTTAAAAAGAAAGTGGTTGAAACCGTGCACGTGGTTAACGTGCACCAGCACTCGTTCTCAAACTGTGTATAACGTATTTGTTTTTGCATCATATCCCACGCGTGGGTTCCACGGTATTATCTATGCAGTGTTGTTGGCATGAAGAAGAGACGTTTGAGGACCGTGGTTTTAAAGACGTCTACAGACGGAGGGGAACGCCTCCATGCAGTATTAATACTTCACAATAAAACACTCTCACATTAAAAAACACGATTTAAAAGCTTTTATTTTGAAGTGACGGAGGATTTGGATTGGATGCTTCTACCAGAGTCCGTTATACTGACATATATATATATATATATATATATATATATGTATGTATATATATATATATAAAAATAAATATATATACATATAAATGTATATATATATATATATATATATGTATGTGTATATATAAATATATATATAGATATATATATATATAAATACATTTATATGTATTTATATATAAAAAATAAATATAATTATCTATATTTATGTATATATGTTTATTTAGTTAGTTGTCTGTTTAGTTTATTTATATATTTATATTTATACCCCTCTTTTGACCACCGCCCATCAGGACCTCGCTCTCCGGTGGTTCATGGATACGGATCAGAGACCAGATATTTATTCCCGTCACTTAAAGGGCCGGATTGATCGTGTTTGGGTAGCAAATGGGCCTTTTGATGGTTCCCACGCCGGACCCCCCCCCCCCCCCCTCCCCCGGAGACTAATGGGGGGGTTCTCTCTAATGGCGTCCCTCAATCATTCGCCAGGAATATGAATCACAACGCTCACAATTAGCAAAACAACACAGAGAGCAGCGAGGACATGAAGAGCAGCTATTTCTGTGCCCCCCCCCCCCTCTCTTTCTTTAAAGGGGAGGGGGGGGGAGTTAAACTGATAAATTAGACCTCATTTATTGGACAACAGTTTGAGTCGATGCCCGGGGGCCTCGGCTCTGCAGCCTGGACGAGGCTCCAGAGCCGCTAATTGGTTCTGTGTGTTTGGATGGAAGGAAGGGGGGGGGCGGGGGGGTGATGCTCTAACACACACACACACACACACACACACACACACACACACAGAGGCGGGTGTCTCGGTGGCGGCAAACGCTACGAAAACGGACGAGACAAGCGCTTGATTTGACAGCCGGGGCGGAGGGGTGTGTGTGTGGGGGGGGGAGGGGTGTGTGTGTGGGGGGGGGAGGGGTGTGTGTGTGGGGGGGGGAGGGGTGTGTGTGCGGGGGGGGGGGGGCATGTATAGATTTTTGTGTCCGTTGTTTTGGCTTATTTGTGTGCTTCTTTTACTCAGTCAATCACATTTAATTGACACCGCTGCGCTGCCCCGCGGCATGCTGGGATGACAGGCCTTTAATGCCAGAGAGAGGAGGAGGTTCTTCTGCCCGTGAAGGACGAGTTCCTCCGTCAGACCTTAATTGATGCAACGCAGCGATGATGGAGACTAATAAACACGACCTTTGAGAAGGGAAGGTAATCACACCACGAACACAACCCGTTCTGCAGGCGGAACAGACGTGTGTTCCTCATCGAGAACCACACAGAACATCTCGTTATGAAGTTTAGTCTGTGACTAAACCAGAGTAAAGAGTTTAGTCTGTGACTTTAAACCAGAGTAAAGAGTTTAGTCTGTGACTTTAAACCAGAGTAAAGAGTTTAGTCTGTGACTTTAAACCAGAGTAAAGAGTTTAATCTGTGACTTTAAACCAGAATAAAGAGTTTAATCTGTGACTTTAAACCAGAGTAAAGAGTTTAGTCTGTGACTTTAAACCAGAATAAAGAGTTTAGTCTGTGACTTTAAACCAGAGTAAAGAGTTTAATCTGTGACTTTAAACCAGAATAAAGAGTTTAATCTGTGACTTTAAACCAGAGTAAAGAGTTTAGTCTGTGACTTTAAACCAGAATAAAGAGTTTAGTCTGTGACTTTAAACCAGAGTAAAGAGTTTAATCTGTGACTTTAAACCAATAAAGAGTTTAATCTGTGACTTTAAACCAGAAGAAAGAGTTTAGTCTGTGACTTTAAACCAATAAAGAGTTTAATCTGTGACTTTAAACCAGAGTAAAGAGTTTAATATGTGACTTTAAACCAGAATAAAGAGTTTAATCTGTGACTTTAAACCAGAGTAAAGAGTTTAGTCTGTGACTTAAAACCAATAAAGAGTTTAATCTGTGACTTTAAACCAGAGTAAAGAGTTTAGTCTGTGACTTAAAACCAATAAAGAGTTTAATCTGTGACTTTAAACCAGAGTAAAGAGTTTAATCTGTGACTTTAAACCAATAAAGAGTTTAATCTGTGACTTTAAACCAGAGTAAAGAGTTTAGTCTGTGACTTAAAACCAGAAGAAAGTGTTTAGTCTGTGACTTTAAACCAGAGTAAAGAGTTTAATATGTGACTTTAAACCAGAGTAAAGAGTTTAGTCTGTGACTTTAAACCAGAATAAAGAGTTTAGTCTGTGACTTTAAACCAGAGTAAAGAGTTTAATATGTGACTTTAAACCAATAAAGAGTTTAATATGTGACTTTAAACCAGAGTAAAGAGTTCAGTCTGTGACTTTAAACCAGAATAAAGAGTTTAGTCTGTGACTTTAAACCAGAATAAAGAGTTTAATATGTGACTTTAAACCAGAAGAAAGAGTTTAGTCTGTGACTTTAAACCAGAGTAAAGAGTTTAGTCTGTGACTTTAAACCAGAGTAAAGAGTTTAATCTGTGATTTTAAACCAGAGTAAAGAGTTTAGTCTGTGACTTTAAACCAATAAAGAGTTTAATATGTGACTTTAAACCAGAATAAAGAGTTTAATCTGTGACTTTAAACCAGAGTAAAGAGTTTAGTCTGTGACTTTAAACCAGAATAAAGAGTTTAATCTGTGACTTTAAACCAGAGTAAAGAGTTTAGTCTGTGACTTTAAACCAGAATAAAGAGTTTAGTCTGTGACTTTAAACCAATAAAGAGTTTAATCTGTGACTTTAAACCAATAAAGAGTTTAATCTGTGACTTTAAACCAATAAAGAGTTTAATCTGTGACTTTAAACCAATAAAGAGTTTAATCTGTGACTTTAAACCAGAGTAAAGAGTTTAATCTGTGACTTTAAACCAATAAAGAGTTTAATCTGTGACTTTAAACCAGAGTCCTCTGGTCTTTCTTTCTGAATTTGATATTTTTACATATTTTATTTATTGAATTTGATATTTTTACATATTTTATTTATTGAATTTAATTTAGGCTTTTTTCTTTTCTTTCTCAGTATATAAATCAGCTGCTTGCATGAAAACTTTTCAATCATATATTTTTATCTGATAAACTCTTTACATTTATTTTGCGCTCTTTGCTCTTTATTTCTTTATAATTATAATTTCCTTTACTTAATTTAATTCCCCTTAATGTCACAGACGTGAGTCGTTGGCGTCCTGCAGTTCCTCTGCACCGCCACCGGAGGGCGGCATTGCAGCTGCTTTGAGCTGATCGTGTTGAGACAAAACATCAGAAATACACGATAAAAGAAGATTGATTTGTATGTTTGTAGTTTATTTTAATATAAGTTGTTGTTTGTGTGGAGACGTTCTTCAATTAAAATGTAAACTGAACTGAGAGTCTGAAACTTTAAAATATTAACGAAACAATAACCAACACATCGAATTATTTCACACTTTAATCTTTACGACATTTTGGTGGAATTTAGTTTCACCAAAATGTGACAATAATCTTTTATTTATTCGTGCAGAAGAAGACCGTAGAATATTTTATATCAAGAAAATAAGGTATTTAATGTTGCTGATTGAACGGTTCTTAAAAAACTTACATATTTACACAGAATGGTATTGTTGTTGCGCTACATTGTTGACGCTGTTGTTGACGCTCTCTCTCTTTGATATTGATAATATTCAGAAGAATATCAGATCGTATTTTACCTACAAATGCACCAAATAAAAACATAATTTTCAAGTAAATGTGTGTATCCTGAAATATAGAAATCAAGAAAAAGACATTTTTTCCGCTCACATAAAAAACGACTTGATAAGAATGATATTTCTTTGTTTTATTGGAGGCGTTAAACCGCGTTAAGTGATCCGTGAGAGAGACTCAAGCCTCTGATCGCTGCTCCTCGCTCTGTTATCTCCTCCTGAATGAACAGTCAAATAAAACTCTCTCGTTTCTCTGAGGGGTCCCCCGGGAGCCTCTGGAGGGGCCCCCGAGGGTCCCCAGGCCCCACTTTGGGAGCGGCTCCACGTTTACAGGCCGCGGTAATGATGCTTGTTTGTCCAGCGGTCTGTAAATCACACCGACATTAGAGCTGCCACGGGGCCCCTGGAGACACAGTAGACCATCACACACACACACACACACACACACACACACACACACACACACACACACACACCGGATCCATAACGGAGCCCAACACAAACAAAAAGCTGAGGGTCTAAAACCTTTTATTAAAACTGTGTCTGATTTATATATAATGTTCAGTTTATGAACTTACATTATACTTTATTGAATATTTATCAAATAACAATTTTTTGGGGGGATTTTTTAATGGATGCACATTTTAAATATATATTTTAATCTGACGTACCGACACAATTCCTTATTTATATAATAATAATAATGAGGATGATGGTGATAACAGTAATAATAAAACAACTATAGTGATAATAATAATAAAATAATTTTATTTACGCCTCACTTTTCCTCACAAGGTTACAAAACAAACAATAAAATAAAAATACTAAAAATATAATATAAAAACGTCTGTATCTAAATATATAAAAGATAAAACCCAGCAACATATTTATGTGATAGACCTGCAGCTTTAAAACAAAACTGGGTCAATAAGCAGAATTAATATATTTACTTTGGGTATTTTTTACCAATAAATGTCACGAGTTTAGTCATTGGTCCGTTTGTCCAGACAGGAAACTCCTCCTCCTCTCCCTCTGATTCCTCCTCCTCGCCTCCTTGTCTCCTTCTCCCTCGTCTTCATTCATTACAGCAGCTTTTATTGGCACTGCTGCTGTAAACTGGTCCGAGAGACTAACCTTTAAAGTGAGGGGGGGGGGGGGGGCTGTTAGAGGGAAGATGGACGTTCACAGTAAACATGAAGCAGCACACACACACCTGTCTGTGTGTGTGTGTGTGTGATATTTATTGGGAAGCGACGGCTCCTTTAACCTCGCCCATCGAGCGCCCAGCGCTCCCATTAAGGCTGACTGGGATGTCCACAGGGAGGCGGGATGAGAGCTGGTCTTTGAAGGCGGATCTTTAAAAGGCAATAGGTTGTTTTCTTGAGTGTTTATGGGCCGATAGTGAAGTGTGTGTACTGTAAATACAGCTATAAAAAACCTTCATGTCAGTCACACGACACGGAAGAACAACCTGACGGAGTTGGAGCAACATTTACTGTCATGAGTGAAATGAGAAGATCCACATTCATGCTGCATTCATGCACTGTCAGAATAATTGGGAAAATAATTTCCCGATTGGTTGTATAGAAGTCTAATGTTCATGTGTTAAAGCTGCATTCTCTCTCCTGACCAACAGGGGGCGACTCCTCTGGTTGTATAGAAGTCTATGCTTCATGTGTTAAAGCTGCATTCTCTCTCCTGACCAACAGGGGGCGACTCCTCTGGTTGTATAGAAGTCTATGCTTCATGTGTTAAAGCTGCATTCTCTCTCCTGACCACCAGGGGGCGACTCCTCTGGTTGTATAGAAGTCTAATGTTCATGTGTTAAAGCTGCATTCTCTCTCCTGACCAACAGGGGGCGACTCCTCTGGTTGTATAGAAGTCTATGCTTCATGTGTTAAAGCTGCATTCTCTCTCCTGACCACCAGGGGGCGACTCCTCTGGTTGTATAGAAGTCTAATGTTCATGTGTTAAAGCTGCATTCTCTCTCCTGACCAACAGGGGGCGACTCCTCTGGTTGTATAGAAGTCTATGCTTCATGTGTTAAAGCTGCATTCTCTCTCCTGACCACCATAGGGCGACTCCTCTGGTTGTATAGAAGTCTATGCTTCATGTGTTAAAGCTGCATTCTCTCTCCTGACCAACAGAGGGCGACTCCTCTGGTTGTATAGAAGTCTATGCTTCATGTGTTAAAGCTGCATTCTCTCTCCTGACCACCAGGGGGCGACTCCTCTGGTTGTATATAAGTCTAATGTTCATGTGTTAAAGCTGCATTCTCTCTCCTGACCAACAGGGGGCGACTCCTCTGGTTGTATAGAAGTCTATGCTTCATGTGTTAAAGCTGCATTCTCTTTCCTGACCAACAGGGGGCGACTCCTCTGGTTGTATAGAAGTCTATGCTTCATGTGTTAAAGCTGCATTCTCTCTAGTGACCACCAGGGGGCGACTCCTCTGGTTGTATAGAAGTCTATGCTTCATATGTTAAAGCTGCATTGTCTTTCCTGACCACCAGGGGGCGACTCCTCTGGTTGTATAGAAGTCTATGCTTCATGTGTTAAAGCTGCATTGTCTTTCCTGACCACCAGGGGGCGACTCCTCTGGTTGTATAGAAGTCTATGCTTCATGTGTTAAAGCTGCATTCTCTCTCCTGACCACCAGGGGGCGACTCCTCTGGTTTTATAGAAGTCTATACTTCATGTGTTAAAGCTGCATTCTCTCTCCTGACCACCAGGGGGCGACTCCTCTGGTTGTATAGAAGTCTATGCTTCATGTGTTAAAGCTGCATTCTCTCTCCTGACCACCAGGGGGCGACTCCTCTGGTTGTATAGAAGTCTATGCTTCATGTGTTAAAGCTGCATTCTCTCTCCTGACCACCAGGGGGCGACTCCTCTGGTTGTATAGAAGTCTATGCTTCATGTGTTAAAGCTGAATTCTCTCTCCTGACCACCAGGGGGCGACTCCTCTGGTTGTATAGAAGTCTATGCTTCATGTGTTAAAGCTGCATTCTCTCTCCTGACCACCAGGGGGCGACTCCTCTGGTTGTATAGAAGTCTATGCTTCATGTGTTAAAGCTGAATTCTCTCTCCTGACCACCAGGGGGCGACTCCTCTGGTTGTATAGAAGTCTATGCTTCATGTGTTAAAGCTGCATTCTCTCTCCTGACCACCAGGGGGCGACTCCTCTGGTTGTATAGAAGTCTATGCTTCATGTGTTAAAGCTGAATTCTCTCTCCTGAGTCAAACAGACCCTAAAGCAGGGGATGCTTTAGGGGCGGGGCTACAAAGTGATTGACACCAGAGACGTATTTTAGTCATATTGATTTCAATTCTGAAGCTAAGTTAACGTTAGCATTATGTATCACTACCATGCTAACTCATCATGTTTATACTTGTTAGCATGCTAACTGTAGCGGAGGAAGTATTTGTTACTTAAACGTACGAAAATAATTACGTATACAAAAATTAGCATATTAAATATACTTACTTTTTAAAGTCCTGTATTCACGACTTGCCTTAATGTTTGTATAAAAAAGGAAAATGTACTTAATAAAACCCAAATAAATAAAGACGAGTCAAAAATATAAAAAGGAAACGCAGCAAATCTGGAATTAACTTCTAATTGTTTCAGATGAACCTGTTTGAATTTATTTCATTAAGAAAACTTAACTCAGAAGTTAGAACGTAGCATGAAAATAAAAAACTCAATTAAAGTACAAGTACCTTGAACTTGTGCTACAAACTGTACATGATGAACGAAGTGATTTATATTTAAGACATTAAAAAAGATGCACCGCCCATCGATCGCACGTATTGAGGCGTTCGAGGACCCTCTGGGCCCCCGGGTCACTTCCCCGGGCAGAAGGGGCAGGAGTTGTTCTTGCTGGACTGGAGCCAGACCCGGATGCAGTCTTTGTGGATGGTGTGGGAGCAGCCGAGCGGGTGGCGGCTCTCCGGGTCCACGTGGTTCTGGCACATCAGGCAGAGTTTACGGGCCGCGACGGCCGGACCTCCAACCGGACCTCCAACCGGACCTCCAACCGCCGCCGGCCTCTGGATGGGGCCCGGGGGCGCGGGCCGGCTGATGGGCCCCGGCGCCGACCTCTCGCCCTGCACCAGCTTGAAGCCCACCTGCTCGATCACCTCCTCCATGGACATGCCGGCCAGCGTGCCGCGGGAGCTCTTCACCTGCTGGAGCAGCGACATCAGCTGGGCCCTGGTGCATTGTGGGAAACGGGTGCGGAGCTTCTCCAGGAACTTGTCCAGTTTGCCGACGGGGGCGGAGCTCGCGGCGCCGGAGGAGGGAGGCGGGGACGGAGCGACGGGAGGCGACGGGGAGAGACTGGGAGGGGGGGTCACCATCATGTGGGGCTGGAACGGAGGCAGGTGCTGGGGGGGGAGGAGGTGCGGGGGGGGGAGGAACTGGTGGTGTGGCGGTGGGGGGTAGCGGTACTGGGGGTGGTAAGGGGGCTGGTACGGCTGCTGGTAGTGGGGGGGGTATCTCTGGGGAGGGAAGGGGTGGTTCATCGGAGGAGGGGGGGGCATGAACTGGGGACGGACCAGTGGCTGCATCACCTGGCTGAACCTCAGGTCGGCCTGCGGGAGCAAAGAAGAGCCGTGAAGACGAGTTCACCGTGACGAAGAGTTCACCGTGAAGACGAGTTCACCGTGAAGACGAGTTCACCGTGAAGACGAGTTCACCGTGAAGACGAGACGAGTTCACCGTGAAGACGAGACGAGTTCACCGTGAAGACGAGACGAGTTCACCGTCAAGACGAGACGAGTTCACCGTGACGACGAGTTCACCGTGAAGACGAGTTCACCGTGTAGACGAGTTCACCGTGAAGACGAGTTCACCGCGAAGACGAGTTCACCGCGAAGACGAGTTCACCGTGACGACGAGTTCACCGTGACGACGAGTTCACCGTGTAGACGAGTTCACCGCGTAGACGAGTTCACCGTGACGACGAGTTCACCGTGACGACGAGTTCACCGTGTAGACGAGTTCACCGTGAAGACGAGTTCACCGTGAAGACGAGACGAGTTCACCGCGAAGACGAGTTCACCGCGAAGACGAGTTCACCGTGAAGACGAGACGAGTTCACCGTGAAGACGAGTTCACCGTGAAGACGAGACGAGTTCACCGCGAAGACGAGACGAGTTCACCGCGTAGACGAGTTCACCGCGAAGACGAGTTCACCGTGAAGACGAGACGAGTTCACCGCGAAGACGAGACGAGTTCACCGCGTAGACGAGTTCACCGCGAAGACGAGACGAGTTCACCGCGAAGACGAGTTCACCGCGAAGACGAGACGAGTTCACCGTGAAGACGAGTTCACCGCGAAGACGAGACGAGTTCACCGCGTAGACGAGTTCACCGCGAAGACGAGACGAGTTCACCGCGAAGACGAGTTCACCGTGAAGACGAGACGAGTTCACCGCGAAGACGAGTTCACCGTGAAGACGAGACGAGTTCACCGCGAAGACGAGTTCACCGCGAAGACGAGTTCACCGTGAAGACGAGACGAGTTCACCGTGAAGACGAGTTCACCGTGAAGACGAGACGAGTTCACCGTGAAGACGAGTTCACCGTGAAGACGAGACGAGTTCACCGTGAAGACGAGACGAGTTCACCGTGAAGACGAGTTCACCGTGAAGACGAGACGAGTTCACCGTGAAGACGAGACGAGTTCACCGTGAAGACGAGTTCACCGCGAAGACGAGACGAGTTCACCGCGTAGACGAGTTCACCGCGTAGACGAGTTCACCGCGAAGACGAGTTCACCGCGTAGACGAGTTCACCGCGAAGACGAGTTCACCGTGAAGACGAGACGAGTTCACCGCGTAGACGAGTTCACCGCGAAGACGAGTTCACCGTGAAGACGAGACGAGTTCACCGCGTAGACGAGTTCACCGCGAAGACGAGTTCACCGTGAAGACGAGACGAGTTCACCGCGAAGACGAGTTCACCGTGAAGACGAGACGAGTTCACCGCGAAGACGAGTTCACTGCGAAGACGAGTTCACCGTGAAGACGAGACGAGTTCATCGCGTAGACGAGTTCACCGTGAAGACGAGTTCACCGTGAAGACGAGACGAGTTCACCGCGAAGACGAGTTCACCGCGAAGACGAGTTCACGTGAAGACGAGACGAGTTCACCGTGAAGACGAGTTCACCGTGAAGACGAGACGAGTTCACCGTGAAGACGAGTTCACCGTGAAGACGAGTTCACCGTGTAGACGAGACGAGTTCACCGTGTAGACGAGACGAGTTCACCGTGAAGACGAGACGAGTTCACCGTGTAGACGAGTTCACCGTGAAGACGAGTTCACCGTGAAGACGAGACGAGTTCACCGTGTAGACGAGTTCACCGCGAAGACGAGACGAGTTCACCGCGAAGACGAGACGAGTTCACCGCGAAGACGAGTTCACCGTGAAGACGAGACGAGTTCACCGCGAAGACGAGTTCACCGCGAAGACGAGTTCACCGCGAAGACGAGACGAGTTCATCGCGTAGACGAGTTCACCGCGAAGACGAGTTCACCGCGAAGACGAGTTCACCGTGAAGACGAGACGAGTTCACCGTGAAGACGAGTTCACCGTGTAGACGAGTTCACCGTGTAGACGAGTTCACCGTGTAGACGAGTTCACCGTGTAGACGAGTTCACCGTGAAGACGAGTTCACCGTGAAGACGAGTTCACCGTGAAGACGAGACGAGTTCACCGTGTAGACGAGTTCACCGTGAAGACGAGTTCACCGTGAAGACGAGTTCACCGTGTAGACGAGTTCACCGTGAAGACGAGTTCACCGTGTAGACGAGTTCACCGTGAAGACGAGTTCACCGTGAAGACGAGTTCACCGTGAAGACGAGTTCACCGTGAAGACGAGTTCACCGTGTAGACGAGTTCACCGTGAAGACGAGACGAGTTCACCGTGTAGACGAGTTCACCGTGAAGACGAGTTCACCGTGAAGACGAGTTCACCGTGTAGACGAGTTCACCGTGAAGACGAGTTCACCGTGTAGACGAGTTCACCGTGAAGACGAGTTCACCGTGAAGACGAGTTCACCGTGAAGACGAGTTCACCGTGAAGACGAGTTCACCGTGTAGACGAGTTCACCGTGTAGACGAGTTCACCGTGAAGACGAGTTCACCGTGTAGACGAGTTCACCGTGTAGACGAGTTCACCGTGTAGACGAGTTCACCGTGAAGACGAGTTCACCGTGTAGACGAGTTCACCGTGAAGACGAGACGAGTTCACCGTGTAGACGAGTTCACCGTGAAGACGAGTTCACCGTGAAGACGAGTTCACCGTGTAGACGAGTTCACCGTGAAGACGAGTTCACCGTGTAGACGAGTTCACCGTGAAGACGAGACGAGTTCACCGTGTAGACGAGTTCACCGTGAAGACGAGTTCACCGCGTAGACGAGTTCACCGCGTAGACGAGTTCACCGCGTAGACGAGTTCACCGCGTAGACGAGTTCACCGTGTAGACGAGTTCACCGCGAAGACGAGTTCACCGTGAAGACGAGTTCACCGTGTAGACGAGTTCACCGCGAAGACGAGTTCACCGTGAAGACGAGACGAGTTCACCGCGAAGACGAGACGAGTTCACCGTGAAGACGAGTTCACCGCGAAGACGAGTTCACCGCGAAGACGAGTTCACCGTGAAGACGAGTTCACCGTGAAGACGAGACGAGTTCACCGTGTAGACGAGTTCACCGCGAAGACGAGTTCACCGTGAAGACGAGACGAGTTCACCGTGTAGACGAGTTCACCGCGAAGACGAGTTCACCGTGAAGACGAGACGAGTTCACCGCGAAGACGAGACGAGTTCACCGTGAAGACGAGACGAGTTCACCGTGAAGACGAGTTCACCGTGAAGACGAGACCACCGTGTAGACGAGACGAGTTCACCGTGAAGACGAGGTGACCTCTTCACCTTCCTCATATTGTCACGTCTTACCACGGGAACCTGCGGCAGAGACGGGACGTTGATCCTGGGGAGGGACTCTAACTCGCGGCCCTCCTGGAGCTGCTGCAGGACCTCCTGGAAGCGGCTCTGGAGCTCGGCCCGGTTCCTCCGGACCAGACCTTCCTTCTTCTCCCACTTCGGTCGCTCGTGATGGAACTCCTGTGGGGACTCCACCCGGAGAGCGTTCAGGTACTGACCCACCTGGGGACGGGTCACAAGGTCAACGGTCAGAGCTGGAAGTAAAGTGTTCTCCTCCAGTAGAACATGTGACTAGTAGAACATGTGACTAGTAGAACATGTGACTAGTAGAACATAGTAGAACATGTGACTAGTAGAACATGTGGTCAGGACATCTTGATGTTTCTCTGGTCTCTGATCATGTGACTTTGTAAACAACCAATCAGTGTTTAGACCAACAGGAGGAGAGCTAGTAACGTTAGCTAGTAACGTTAGCAGCGGAGGTTCACTTCAGTTACATGATGATGCGTTCAGGCTCTGCTCAGTGAACATGAGTACTGGCTGAAGGTAAATGATAACGTTCTCATGATGCGTTCAGGCTCCGCTCAGTGAACATGAGTACTGGCTGAAGGTAACTGATAACGTTCTCATGATGCGTTCAAGCTCCGCTCAGTGAACATGAGTACTGGCTGAAGGTAAATGATAACGTTCTCATGATGCGTTCAGGCTCTGCTCAGTGAACATGAGTACTGGCTGAAGGTAAATGATAACGTTCTCATGATGCGTTCAGGCTCAGTTCAGTGAACATGAGTACTGGCTGAAGGTAGATGATAACGTTCTCATGATGCGTTCAGGCTCTACTCAGTGAACATGAGTACTGGCTGAAGGTAAATGATAACGTTCTCATGATGCGTTCAGGCTCTACTCAGTGAACATGAGTACTGGCTGAAGGTAAATGATAACGTTCTCATGATGCGTTCAGGCTCTGCTCAGTGAACATGAGTACTGGCTGAAGGTAAATGATAACGTTCTCATGATGCGTTCAGGTGTAATCTAGTAAAATGTAGTGTTGGTGATGAACTAGAATGAATCCAGATGTTATTTACTTATCATCTGAATTGTGTTTTCTTAACGACACCATTCCAGCTGCCGTAACCATGGTAATAATAATCTGTACGTAAGCCGACGGGCCCGTGGGTTCGATGCCCGCACCTCGCCGCTCCACGCCTCGATGCGCGTCATGGCGACGTCTCGCTGCTTCTCCACGGCTGAGATCTCGTCCCTCAGCGCTCGCTGCTCCGCCTCTCGCGCCTCCTTCCTCGCCCGCTCCATCTCCCTCCTCAGCTCCTCCACCTCCACCTGCAGGCGGCTCTGCTCCTCCCACTGCTCCTCAGAGAGGGAGGCCAGCCGGAGGTCGCCCTCCTCCAGCTCCTTGGTCAGTCTGGAGAGGGGGGGGGGGGAGGGGGGTTATCGTTCTGTAACATCACACTAATAATGACATCTTTAGACTGAAGGTACCCAGAGAGGACCCCATGGGACCGGCTCACGGTGCTACTCCTGGTCCAGGTCCTGAACCCTGAGAGGACCCCGTGGGACCGGCTCACGGTGCTACTCCTGGTCCAGGTCCTGAACCCTGAGAGGACCCCGTGGGACCGGCTCACGGTGCTACTCCTGGTCCAGGTCCTGAACCCTGAGAGGACCGGCTCACGGTGCTACTCCTGGTCCAGGTCCTGAACCCTGAGAGGACCCCGTGGGACCGGCTCACGGTCTTGCTCCTGGTCCTCACCGGATCTTCTCCTCCTCTGCCCGGTTCTTCTCGGAGGTCATTTCCTGTTTCTTGGCCAGGAAGTTCTTCCTCGTGGCTTTTGAGTTGTTGAGCTGCAGCTTCACGCGCAGAGACTCCAGCTTGTCCTGGAGGACCTGAAACACAGCTTCATGAGTGTGTGTGTGTGTGTGTGTGTGTGTGTCTGTGTGTGTGTGTGTGTGTGTCTGTGTGTCTGTGTGTGTGTGTGTGTGTGTGTCTGTGTGTGTCTCACCTGGTGCTGCCGCGTGGCCTCCTCCTTCTTCTTCTGCACCTGCTGCTTGTGCTTCTCGTGCGTCAGCGCCTCCTCGCTCTTCTTCTTCATGAGTCCTTCGTACTCCTCCGACAGCCCGGCGCCGTAATCCAACATGGCCGCCACCGCGCTCTCCCAGCCCGGCTCCGTGTTCACGCCCGACTCTGAGGTCGTCCTGTCGGTCTGCACGGCCTTCACCTCCTGCAGGAGGTCTGGGGGAGGAGACAGAGAGCGAGGGGCTGTCAACAAGGAGGAGGGGCTGTAAACAAGAGGGGGACTAGTAAACAAGGGGGGGGACTAGTAAACAAGGAGGGGGACTAGTAAACAAGGAGGGGGACTAGTAAACAAGGAGGAGCATTAGTAAACAAGGAGGGGGACTAGTAAACAAGGAGGAGGACTAGTAAACAAGGAGGGGGACTAGTAAACAAGGAGGACTAGTAAACGAGGAGGACTAGTAAACAAGGAGGGGGGCTAGTAAACAAGGAGGAGGACTAGTAAACAAGAGGGGGACTAGTAAACAAGAGGGGGACTAGTAAACAAGGAGGACTAGTAAACAAGAAGAGGACTAGTAAACAAGGAGGAGGACAAGTAAACGAGGAGGACTAGTAAACAAGGAGGACTAGTAAACAAGAAGAGGACTAGTAAACAAGAGGGGGACTAGTAAACAAGAGGGGGACTAGTAAACAAGGAGGAGGACTAGTAAACAAGAGGGGGACTAGTAAACAAAAGGAGGACTAGTAAACAAGGAGGGGGGCTAGTAAACAAGGAGGAGGACTAGTAAACAAGAGGGGGACTAGTAAACAAGAGGGGGACTAGTAAACAAGGAGGACTAGTAAACAAGGAAGGCGTGGCTGTTGAACCCTTTTCCAGCTTGTAAGCTTGAATAAACAGAAAGACAACTTTGAATCCTTGGAGACTGTTTGTTGCAATTTAATATTTGAACCACAACTCTCCACCTGATCAAACATAGACATCTTCCACCACACTAGTAAACAAGGAGGAGGACTAGTAAACAAGAGGAAGAAGACTAGGAAACAAGAAGGAGGACTAGTAAACAAGGAGGAAGACTAGTAAACAAGGAGGAGGACTAGTAAACAAGAGAACAACTAGTATACAAGAGGACACAAACTAGTAAACACGAGAACTAGTAAACAAGAGAACTAGTAAACAAGAGTAAAACTTGTAAACAAGAGGAAGACTAGTAAACAAGGAGGAAGACTAGTAAACAAGAAGGACTAGTAAACAAGAGGAAGAAGACTAGGAAACAAGAAGGAGGACTAGTAAACAAGGAGGACTAGTAAACAAGAGGAAGAAGACTAGTAAACAAGGAGGATGACTAGTAAACAAGGAGGAGGACTAGTAAACACGAGAACTAGTAAACAAGAGAACTAGTAAACAAGAGTAAAACTTGTAAACAAGAGGAAGACTAGTAAACAAGGAGGAAGACTAGTAAACAAGAAGGACTAGTAAACAAGGAGGAGGACTAGTAAACAAGAGGAAGAAGACTAGGAAACAAGAAGGAGGACTAGTCAACAAGGAGGATGACTAGTAAACAAGGAGGAAGACTAGTAAACAAGGAGGACTAGTAAACAATGAGGACTAGTAAACAAGAGGAATACTAGGAAGAAAGACTAGTAAACAAGAGAACTAGTATACAAGAGGACACACACTAGTAAACACGAGAACTAGTAAACAAGAGAACTAGTAAACAATGAGGACTAGTGAACAAGAGGAAGACTAGGAAGAAAGACTAGTAAACAAGAGAACAACTAGTATACAAGAGGACACAAACTAGTAAACACTAGAACTAGTAAACAAGAGTAAAACTTGTAAACAAGAGAACTAGTAAACAAGAGAACTAGTAAACAAGAGTAAAACTTGTAAACAAGAGAAAAAGGAAGAGTTCAAGTACTTGTACTTTTTAACCTAGTACTTGCAGTGTGGTTCGAGTACTTTTAACCTAGTATTGAATACTTGCTCCTCCTTTCTATCCACCGACATTACCTTCCACGGTCATGTCTGTTAACGCCAGCTCCAGGTCCTGCAGGTCATCCCCCTCTTCTTCTTCTTCTTCTTCTTCCTCCTCTTCCTCCTCCCGGTTCAGATGCAGGACTTCTCCCGAGGGCATGCCAGCTGTTTCCCCGCTAGCAGCCATGCTCACATCGGTCCAGAAAGGAAACTGGAATATAAACCCCGCCCGGGTGAGTTCTCTGAGCCGGGCGGAGCCGATGCGAGAACAAGATGGCCGGCGACGACAGCGGAAACTTCCGGCGTCTTTAAAGTTATTTGAAATAACGTTATTAGCTTTATTAGCTGTCGTTTATCTCCGGTTTACAGTTGGCAACAGCGATTCGCTGGCTACGCGGAAATAATGTGTGAACCGGATGTAACGACGCAAAGCTCGTCTCTGATTGGTCGTCTTTCTTCAAAGGAAACTTTATTGAACCAGGACAACAGAAACAGACAGAACACATCAGAGCCTTTTGCTTTAGTGAAAGTATTAAAACCACACTGTTAAAAAATAAATACAAACTGTTCCTGCTTCAAAATGTTGCTTCAGTAAAATAAAGAAAAGAATATTAAAATTATTTTAAAAAATAATATAAAAGGCTCACATTTAGAGATTTTGAGAATGATAATTGTATGAAATGAAATCCTTTTAACCTTAATTTAACTATTATTTTATTTTGTGTTTAAATTATGTATTCATTCAATATCTAATGTATTTTATTCTAAAAATAATAATGAACTCAATTAGAATTATTTAAACATATTCAAATCATTTTAAAACTAATATAAAATGCCACATTTAGAGGTTTTGAGGTTTTTAAAAAAAGAGAATCATCTGAAATTAAATACTTTTAACCTTAATTTAAATTTTATTTAAATTATTTAATATTGTATTTAAATTATGTATTTATTAAATATAATTTAGTTATTGAATGTATTTATTTAATTCTAAAAATAACAATGAACTCAATTAGAATGATATAAAATAATTCAACTGATTTTAACCAATATAAAAAGCCTAATTTAGAGATTTTGAGATGTTTAAATAAAAGAATAATTATATGAAATTCAAGCCTTTTACAAACCATAGTTTAATCATACTTTTATTGTTTTATATTGTGTTTATTGTATTTTAAAGGATTTTAAAACTAATATAAAAGGCCACATTTATAAATGTTCATACGGTTTTGAAAAAAAAAGATTGTAAAATGAATTATTTAATTAATTAATTGTATTTATTTATTGTATTTGTTTTTCTCTGAACCTAAAAAAATCGATTAGGATTATTTAAAATTGATATGATTGATTTGATAAAACGAATATAAAATGCCACATTGAGAGATTAAAAAAAAAAAATCGCAGAGTTCTCCTGAGGTCAAAACAGCGGTTTCAGGAAAACCTCTCCGAGTGAGAGCTCTTCTCATTTTCCTTCTCTCTGGCTCCCACCAGGACTCCTGTTAGTCACATGACAGCGCTGGGAAAACCTCCCGACTCCCCCCCCCAGCTCTCGCTCTGTCAGTCGGCTGTCCGTCAGTGTGTGTGTGTGTGTGTGTCAGTCAGTTACCCCCCGTCGTCACAATCAACCATGGCGGACACGGCACGCGACCCTCCGCCGGAGCTCTCCGACTTCCAGGAGCTGCAGGACGGGGAGGACCTGTTCCCGGAGCCGAGCGCCCCCCTGGAGGTGAGAGGGAGGAGGGAGGCCGAGGGGCGCTGTGGCAGCAGGGCGTGAGGCCACCAGCTGGGGACGTGGAGGAAGGGGGGGGGGAGGGATGGGAGTTGGTGCGTGCGCGTCCACCGTCACCTCGCTGCAAACGAGCCGCTTTACGAGCTCCGCAGACGGGCGTGCAACAACACGAAGGTGGCCTTCGGAGCCGCGACGGGAGCTGGCGAGGGTCAAAGCTGCGCGGAGAAAAACGCAGACTAGGTGCGTCGGCCGGTCAGGTGACGGTCACACAGGTGTGGGGGTGATGCGTTCACGGGCAGAGCGGGGCGGAAGGAAACGAGAGAATGAAGTGCCGATTTAAAGGTTCTTCGTTTGTTAATGAAACAACACGAGAAACAGTATAAAGATGAATAAATAATAACATCACAGGCTTCATGGAGGAATTGTGTTGTTGTTGTTGTTGCTGTTGCATTTAGATTGTGCTGCCGTTCATATTATTGTGTCCACTCAGAGA
>NC_046974.1:1567500-1597500 GCF_009769545.1 Cyclopterus lumpus
AAGAGACTTCAAATCAAACAGTTGAGTGCCAGAAAACACAAATAACCAGTTCAACCAGTTTGATACCTGAGATTGTGTGTGTGTGTGTGTGTGTGTGTGTGTGTGTGTGTGTGTGTTCCAGGTGACGGGATGAATGCCTACATGGCCTACAAAGTGTCCACCAAGGTGAGAAAACCTTCCTGTTCTCATCTGGTTATGTTTGAGCCAATAGAACCAGAACATGTAGAAGAGACACAACGTAGCCGGATGGTCAGAGCGGCGGCCATGTTTATGAGTAAGAAGTGGACGCAGCTCACTGATTGGTTTGTGGACTGATGTTCATTTATTTAACATTGAGATCTACAGCTGCTGCATGATCTCAGTTTATCTCTTTGTGTCTTTATTCTGTCTCTTTGTCTCTTTATTCTGTCTCCTTGTGTCTCTTTGTGTCTTTATTCTGTCTCTTTGTATCTCTTTGTGTCTTTATTCTGTCTCTTTGTATCTCTTTGTCTCTTCATTCTGTCTCTTTGTGTCTCTTTGTCTCTTCATTCTGTCTCTTTGTGTCTCTTTGTCTCTTCATTCTGTCTCTTTGTGTCTCTTTGTCTCTTCATTCTGTCTCTTTGTGTCTCTTTGTCTCTTCATTCTGTCTCTTTGTCTCTTCATTCTGTCTCTTTGTCTCTTCATTCTGTCTCTTTGTGTCTTTATTCTGTCTCTTTGTGTCTCTTTGTGTCTTTATTCTGTCTCTTTGTGTCTTTATTCTGTCTCTTTGTGTCTCTTTGTGTCTTCATTCTATCTCTTTGTGTCTTTATTCTGTCTCTTTGTGTCTCTTTGTGTCTTTATTCTGTCTCTTTGTGTCTTTATTCTGTCTCTTTGTGTCTCTTTGTGTCTTCATTCTATCTCTTTGTGTCTTTATTCTGTCTCTTTGTGTCTTTATTCTGTCTCTTTGTATCTCTTTGTGTCTTTATCTCTCTTTGATCTCCTCATGCCTCCTCCTCATCTCCTCATGTCTCCTCCTCATCTCCTCATGTCTCACTCATTCCTCCTCCTCATCTCCTCATGTCTCCTCCTCATCTCCTCATGTCTCACTCATTCCTCCTCCTCATCTCCTCATGTCTCCTCCTCATCTCCTCATGTCTCCTCCTCATCTCCTCCTCATCTCCTCATGTCTCACTCATTCCTCCTCTTCATCTCCTCATGTCTCCTCCTCCTCTCTCCTCTCTCCTCCAGACCTCCATGTCTCTGTTCAGGAGTCAGGACTTTTCAGTGAAACGGCGTTTCAGTGACTTTCTGGGTCTGCACAGCAAACTGGCCTCCAAGTATCTCCACATCGGCTACATCGTCCCCCCGGCGCCGGAGAAAAGCATTGTGGGTAAGCGAAGCCACCGCGGCACACAAGCTGATAACTGCTGTCCAAACCGAGGCCCGGGGAATCTGTTTGGGTCGTTTCGGTACTTTCAAAGGGTCTCAAATAAAACACAAATATTAATTCATTAAAAAACATGCGCTGCTGCTGAAAATTTCATATATATATATATATATATATATATATATTATAATCTTGTTACACAGATGTATTCAAACATTTCGTTTTGTTTTGATAGAAACGAGTAAATAGATTATTTTAAATAAGGGAAACAAAGACGTTAATCCAGGGAATGAAAAGTATAAATAAATACCCACGATTGAACACACTATTTATTTACCGTTGCCATGGTAACGCGGTATGTCTCATTCATATCTACACCGTTTGAAGCCCTCACAGCCTCTCACTCCTCAGGGTTCTCCTTCTACTAAACTAAATATGATCCGTTCCTTCAAAATAAAAGCCCCAACTAGTCCACTGACTTCTCCTCCTCTGCAGGGATGACCAAGGTGAAGGTGGGGAAGGAGGACCAGTCCTCCAACGAGTTCGTGGAGAAGAGGAGGTCGGCTCTGGAGAGGTACGAGGCTAATGCTGCTCCTCGGGGACGCTAACATCTAGTGTTACCTCATCGTCATGTGGTGCATTCAGGGACACGTTGGAGAACGCGACATCTCAGGGAACTTCCTGTTTTAAACAGTAAGATAGGAGGGAGGAAGAGGAGGAGAATAGAAGGGAGGAAGGGGCAGAAAAGAAGGTAAACAACAACAACAACAAGTGGATTGTTGTCATGCAGACGCGCATCTTTATTGAAACTCTGATTTCCTGTGTGTGTGTGTGTGTGTGTGTGTGTGTGTGTGTGTGTGTGTGTGTGTGTGTGTGTGTGTGTGTGTGTGTGTGTGTGTGTGTGTGTGTGTGTGTGTGTGTGTGTGTGTGTGTGTGTGTGTGTGTGTGTGTGTGTGTGTGTGTGTGTGTGTGTGTGTGTGTGTGTGTGTGTGTGTGTGTGTGTGTGTGTGTGTGTGTGTGTGTGTGTGTGTAAAGATCAACCTGGTCAGAACTTTACAGGCCGAAAGGTTAAACCACAGATATTAGATACATCATTATCACAACACGTGTGTGCATTGAATACAGAGGAGGTGGGCGGGGCTGGCATTCTCTTGGCCTTTGCTGGTGGTGTTTGATTGACAGGAAGGTCAGCCAGTGACAGCTGATGGAGCTCAGAGCTGCAGAACTCCACACTGATGGACACACACACACATTTAAAATTCTTAATTTCTAATAATATTTTGTATGAATTTATTTTTGTTATAAAATTATACCAAAAGATAATAGAGTATTATTTAAATCATAATTTATATGAATATTATTAACATTTATTATTAATAATATAATTATTTTCATATAATTTGAGGGATGCTATTTAAAACTAGTAAAATAGAAGTCTAGTTTTAAATGTTGCTCAAACATCCGCATCCCTCAAGTTATATGTAAATAATATTCATATTATTAATAATAATTATTATTATTAAGTTCACACACAGCTGGGAACCTGTAATTATTCTGACGTTTACATTGTGACAACAACAACAACAACAACCCGCCCCCTGCAGGTACCTGATGAGGACCGTGAAGCACCCCACGTTGCTGAAGGACCCCGACGTGCTGCAGTTCCTGGAGAGCTCCGAGGTAAACGGACTACGTTTTTACCTGTAGACCCTGAACGCATCTGATCGGGTGGGAAGAGGTCAAGAGGTCGTGGATCCCTCTGGGCGATGTTCTAGATGTGAAGATGTCTCACTCGGGTCCCAAAAAAAAGCAGTAAAAACCCTCCTGACTTTTCTTCTCTTTTCCAAACGAGGTCGAAGCCGAGCTCTAAAAACTGCCTCTGGCTTTAAGGGCCCGCGTGTTTCTGTTTCCTCGCTTTATTGTCCACTCCGACTGAATCCCCTGGAACACTTGGGCCTCCTCCTCCTCCTCCTCCTCCTCCTCCTCGTCGCCTCACGTCGGTGGGATTGTGTCGGTGGTCTCCGGGTCCAGAACAAATGGTTCCGTGTCACAGATTTAACAGATGAATCACTCGGACGCCTGACCGAGCGTGTCGGTCCGCCTAATGAAACACAACCCCCCTCCCCCCCCCCCCCCGGGGACCGAGCCGCCCCGTTAAATGAGGAGGAGGAGGAGGAGGAGGAGGAGGAGGAGGAGGAGGAGGAGGGTCAAAGTAAACTTTTCCAAAATGAAGAAAAATGAGCCTTTTTCCAGACGGACGTTTTCAGCCGTTTGTTTTTTTTTTTTTATCCGGCGGTTAAAGTTCCTCGACACATAAATCGGCCACATTAAATCTGATTGGAGCTAAAAATGTGGGAGACATACCAATCAGGGGAGGGGGGGAGGGAGGGGGGGGGGGGGGGGGGGGGGGGGGGGGGGGGAACCACAGCTGTGATTGAATTCAAGAGATTGAGCAGAAAAGAGAAAGAAACGTTTATCAGAACGGAAATAACCACGGCAGGAAAGCAAATTGATTTAATAGATTATATAATAATAAGTGATATATATATATAATAAATTATATAATATTATATATATTACATAATATAATAATATATTATATAATAAATTATATAATATTTTTTTATATACATTTTTTAATAATATATGATATAATATATTATTATATTATATTATATATTATTATATAATAATAAATGATATATATAATATAATATATTATTAGATACATATATAATATATGATGTATATATATAATATAATATTATATATTATATATTATTTAAGGTGCTGCATATATAATAGTAAAGGATAGAGCAGAAAGAGAAAAGACTAACAAATAAAAGGTAAATAATAATAATAATAAACAATGTTTAAACGAGGAGGTTTCCCTCTAAACCTCTGATCCTTGTTGTTTGTTTGTTTGTTGTTGTTGTTGTTGTCTAGCTGCCGCGGGCCGTCAGCACTCAGGCTCTGAGCAGCGCTGGAATCCTCCGGATGGTCAACAAGGCGGCGGAGGCCGTCAACAAGATGACCATCAAGATGAACGAGTCAGACGCTGTGAGAGGAGGAGGAGGAGGAGGAGGGGGAGGGGAGGAGGGGGGGAGGGGAGAGGAGGAGGAGGGGGGGAGAGGAGAGGAGAGGAGGATAGAGGAGGAGGAGGAAGAGGGAGGGAGGAGGAGGATAGAGGAGGAGGAGGAAGAGGGAGGGAGGGAGGAGGATAGAGGAGGAGGAAGGGAGGGAGGGAGGAAGGGAGGGAGGGAGGATAGAAGTGGGGGGAGGAGGAGGAGGAGGAGGAAGAAGAGGAAGAGGGGAGAGGGAGGAGGAGGAGGAGGAGGAGGAAGAAGAGAAAGAGGGAGGAGGAGGAGGAGGAAGAGGAGGGAGAAACAGGTAGAAGAAGATGGAAGGCAGGAAGAAGGTAGAAGAAGTTAGAAGGAAGGGATGATGGGAAGGAACAAGAAGAAGAGGAGGCACAAAAGGGCTGGAGGAAGATGGAGAGAATGGAGTAAAGGAACCTGGAAATAAGGAACTAGGGAAGAAGAAAGAAAGGGTGGAGGGCAAGGATTGGAGGAAGGATGAGGAGGAGGAGAAGGAGGTGAGGAGGGAATGAAAGGAGAAGAAGAAAAGGAAGTAAGTATGTTAAGAAGATGGGAAGGAAATACAAAAGGAGGAGGAGGAGGAGGAGGAGGAGGAGGAGGAGGAAGAAGAAGAAAGACAGGATGGATTGAAGGAAATAAGGAAGCAGGAGGGTAGGAAGGCAGAAAGGACACAAATGAGGGAGCAGGAGGCCTGAAGCTCTCCTGTGTTTCAGTGGTTCGAGGAGAAGCAGCAGCACTTTGACAACCTGGACCTTCAGCTGAGGAAGCTTCACGCCAGCGTTGAGTCCCTGGTCTGTCACCGGAGAGGTGAGCCGGAACCTGGACCAGGACCAGGACTAGGCTGGTGAAACACTACCGCTCGTGTCCACAGGGGGCGCCAGAATCACCTCTACATTGAAGTTATTTGTAGTCGCTTTAAGTAGCGATATACTCGTTATAGAAGTTGTATTGTTTGATTACTAATTATAACGTTATATTTTTTTATTTTAAGTTTATATTTTATTATATTTTTGCTATTTTACAGAATCAACACTACATTAAAGTTACTTTTTTCGTAACTTTTAAGAACAAAAAGTACGCTTCATGCAGAATAATTATTTATATAGACACAGAACATGTTGCGTCATACCTGTAACGTCCACAGGGGGCGCCAGAGCCCCTTTACGTCTAGATACAGAACATGTTGCGTCATACCTGTAACGTCCACAGGGGGCGCCAGAACCTCTTTACGTCTAGATACAGAACATGTTGCGTCATACCTGTAACATCCACAGGGGGCGCCAGAGCCCCTTTACATCTAGATACAGAACATGTTGCGTCATACCTGTAACGTCCACAGGGGGCGCCAGAGCCCCTTTACGTCTAGATACAGAACATGTTGCGTCATACCTGTAACGTCCACAGGGGGCGCCAGAGCCCCTTTACATCTAGATACAGAACATGTTGCGTCATACCTGTAACGTCCACAGGGGGTGCTAGAACCTCTTTATGTCTAGATACAGAACATGTTGCGTCATACCTGTAACGTCCACAGGGGGCGCCAGAGCCCCTTTACGTCTAGATACAGAACATGTTGCGTCATACCTGTAACGTCCACAGGGGGCGCCAGAGCCCCTTTACGTCTAGATACAGAACATGTTGCGTCATACCTGTAACGTCCACAGGGGGCGCCAGAGCCCCTTTACGTCTAGATACAGAACATGTTGCGTCATACCTGTAACGTCCACAGGGGGCGCCAGAACCTCTTTACGTCTAGATACAGAACATGTTGCGTCATACCTGTAACGTCCACAGGGGGCGCCAGAGCCCCTTTACGTCTAGATACAGAACATGTTGCGTCATACCTGTAACGTCCACAGGGGGCGCCAGAGCCCCTTTACATCTAGATACAGAACATGTTGCATCATACCTGTAACGTCCACAGGGGGCGCCAGAGCCCCTTTACATCTAGATACAGAACATGTTGCGTCATACCTGTAACGTCCACAGGGGGCGCCAGAACCTCTTTATGTCTAGATACAGAACATGTTGCGTCATACCTGTAACGTCCACAGGGGGCGCCAGAGCCTCTTTACATCTAGATACAGAACATGTTGCGTCATACCTGTAACGTCCACAGGGGGTGCCAGAGCCCCTTTACGTCTAGATACAGAACATGTTGCTTCATACCTGTAACGTCCACAGGGGGCGCCAGAGCCCCTTTACGTCTAGATACAGAACATGTTGCGTCATACCTGTAACGTCCACAGGGGGCGCCAGAGCCTCTTTACGTCTAGATACAGAACATGTTGCGTCATGCCCGTTGTGGTAACACTCGTGTTCCCCCGGCGCCTCCAGAGCTGTCGGTGAACACGGCGCTGTTCGCCAAGTCGGCGGCCATGTTGGGGAACAGCGAGGACCACACGGCTCTGTCCCGGGCCCTGTCCCAGCTGGCCGAGGTGGAGGAGAAGATCGACCAGCTGCACCAGGACCAGGCCAACGCGGACTTCTACTGCTTCTCAGAGCTGCTGGGGGACTACGTCCGCCTCATCACCGCCGTCAAGGTACCCACTTCACTGGGTTTCCTGTGGGTTCTGTTGGGCTGGGTTGGGTTCTGTTGGGCTCTGTTGGGTTCTGTTGGTCTCTGTTGAGCTCTGTTGAGCTCTGTTGGGTTCTATTGGGCTCTGTTGGGTTCTGTTGGGTTCTGTTGGGTTTTGTTGGGCTCTGTTGGGCTCTGTTGGGCTCTGTTGAGCTCTGTTGGGTTCTGTTGAGCTCTGTTGGGTTCTGTTGGGTTCTGTTGGGTTTTGTTGGGCTCTGTTGGGTTTTGTTGGGTTGTAAATGTATTTTCAGCTTTTGAAACAAATATTGATCAAAGTGTGTGTGTGTGTGTGTGTGTGTGTGTGTGTGTGTGTGTGTGTGTGTGTGTGTGTGTGTGTGTGTGTGTGTGTGTGTGTGTGTGTGTGTGTGTGTGTGTGTGTGTGTGTGTGTGTGTGTGTGTGTGTGTAGGGGGTGTTTGACCACAGGATGAAGACCTGGCAGAAGTGGCAGGACGGTCAGATTCTGCTGCAGAAGAAACGAGAAGCTGAAGCTAAACTTCAGTTCAACAACAAGCCGGAGAAACTGCAGCAGGCGAAGGACGAGATGAGAGAGGTGAGACGGGTAGAGAGACAGACGGGAGGAGAGACAGACGGGTAGAGAGACAGACGGGTGGAGAGACAGACGGGTAGAGAGACAGATGGGAGGAGAGACCGACGGGTAGAGAGACCGACGGGTAGAGAGACAGACGGGAGGAGAGACAGACGGGTAGAGAGACAGACGGGTAGAGAGACCGACGGGTAGAGAGACAGATGGGAGGAGAGACAGACGGGTAGAGAGACAGACAGGAGGAGAGACAGACGGGTAGAGAGACAGACGGGGTAGAGAGACAGACGGGTAGAAGTAAAGTAGAACTACAGTAAAGTAGAACAACTTAGAACTACATAAAAGTAGAACTACATAAAAGTAGAACTACAGTAAAGTAGAACTACATAAAAGTAGAACTACAGTAAAGTAGAACTACATAAAAGTAGAACTACAGTAAAGTAGAACTACAGTAAAGTAGAACAACTTAGAACTACATAAAAGTATAACTACAGTAAAGTATAACTACATTAGAACTACATTAAAGTAGAACTACATTAAAGTAGAACTACATTAGAACTACAGTAAAGTAGAACTACATTAGAACTACAGTAAAATAGAACTAAAGTAAAGTAGAACTACATTAGACCTAGATTAAAGTAGAACTACAGTGAAGTAGAACTACATTAGAACTACAGTAAAGTAGAACTACGTTAAAGTAGAACTACGTTAAAGTAGAACTACAGTAAAGTATAACTACATTAGAACTAGAGTAAAGTAGAACTACATTAAAGTAGAACTACATTAGAACTACATTAAAGTAGAACTACATTAAAGTAGAACTACATTAGAACTACAGTAAAGTAGAACTACGTTAAAGTATAACTACTTTAAAGTAGAACTACATTAAAGTAGAACCACATTAAAGTAGAACTACATTAGAACTACATTAAAGTATAACTACATTAAAGTAGAACCACATTAGAACTACAGTAAAGTAGAACTACAGTAAAGTAGAACTACATTAGAACTACAGTAAATTAGAACTGCAGTAAATTAGAACTACATTAAAGTAGAATACATTATAACTACCGTATAGTAGAACTACATTAAAGTAGAACTACATTAGAACTACATTAAAGTAGAACTACATTATAACTATAGTAAATTAGAACTACATTAAAGTAGAACTACATTATAACTACAGTATAGTAGAACTACATTAAAGTAGAACTACATTAGAACTACATTAAAGTAGAACTACATTAGAACTACATTAAAGTAGAACTACATTAGAACTATAGTAAATTAGAACTACATTAAAGTAAAACTACATTAAAGTAGAACTACATTAGAACTAGAGTAAAGTAGAACTACATTAAAGTAGAACTACATTAGAACTACATTAAAGTAGAACTACATTAAAGTAGAACTACATTAGAACTACAGTAAAGTAGAACTACGTTAAAGTATAACTACTTTAAAGTAGAACTACATTAAAGTAGAACCACATTAAAGTAGAACTACATTAGAACTACATTAAAGTAGAACTACATTAAAGTAGAACCACATTAGAACTACAGTAAAGTAGAACTACAGTAAAGTAGAACTACATTAGAACTACAGTAAATTAGAACTGCAGTAAATTAGAACTACATTAAAGTAGAATACATTATAACTACCGTATAGTAGAACTACATTAAAGTAGAACTACATTAGAACTACATTAAAGTAGAACTACATTATAACTATAGTAAATTAGAACTACATTAAAGTAGAACTACATTATAACTACAGTATAGTAGAACTACATTAAAGTAGAACTACATTAGAACTACATTAAAGTAGAACTACATTAGAACTACATTAAAGTAGAACTACATTAGAACTATAGTAAATTAGAACTACATTAAAGTAAAACTACATTAAAGTAGAACTACATTAGAACTATAGTAAAGTAGAACTACATTAAAGTAGAACTACATTATAACTACAGTATAGTAGAACTACATTAAAGTAGAACTACATTAGAACTACATTAAAGTAGAACTACATTAAAGTAAAACTACATTATAACTACCGTATAGTAGAACTACATTAAAGTAGAACTACATTATAACTACCGTATAGTAGAACTACATTAAAGTAGAACTACATTAGAACTACATTAAAGTAGAACTACATTATAACTATAGTAAATTAGAACTACATTAAAGTAGAACTACATTATAACTACAGTATAGTAGAACTACATTAAAGTAGAACTACATTAGAACTACATTAAAGTAGAACTACATTAGAACTACATTAAAGTAGAACTACATTAAAGTAGAACTACATTATATCTACATTAAAGTAGAACTACATTAAAGTAGAACTACATTAAAGTAAAACTACATTAAAGTAAAACTACATTATAACTACCGTATAGTAGAACTACATTAAAGTAGAACTACATTAGAGCTACATTAAAGTAGAACTACATTATAACTATAGTAAATTAGAACTACATTAAAGTAGAACTACATTATAACTACAGTATAGTAGAACTACATTAAAGTAGAACTACATTAGAACTACATTAAAGTAGAACTACATTAGAACTACATTAAAGTAGAACTACATTAAAGTAGAACTACATTAGAACTACATTAAAGTAGAACTACATTAGAACTACATTAAAGTAGAACTACATTAGAACTATAGTAAATTAGAACTACATTAAAGTAAAACTACATTAAAGTAGAACTACATTAGAACTACATTAAAGTAGAACTACATTAGAACTACATTAAAGTAGAACTACATTAGAACTATAGTAAATTAGAACTACATTAAAGTAAAACTACATTAAAGTAGAACTACATTAGAACTATAGTAAAGTAGAACTACATTAACGTACAACTACATTAAAGTAGAACTCCTTTAGAACTACAGTAAATTAGAACTGCAGTAAATTAGAACTTGATTAAAGTAGAACCACATTAAAGTAGAACTACATTAGAACTACATTAAAGTAGAACTACATTAGAACTATAGTAAAGTAGAACTACATTAAAGTATAACTACATTAGAACTATAGTAAAGTAGAACTACATTAAAGTATAACTACATTATAACTACAGTAAAGTAGAACTACAATAAAGTAGAACTACATTATAACTATAGTAAAGTACAACTACATTAAAGTAGAACTAAATTAGAACTACATTAGAACTACAGTAAAGTAGAACTACATTCGAACTACAGTAAAGTAGAACTACATTCGAACTACAGTAAAATAGAACTACAGTAAAGTAGAGCTACATTAGACCTACATTAAAGTATAACTACATTAGAACTACATTAAAGTAGAACTACATTAAAGTAGAACTACATTAGAACTATAGTAAAGTAGAACTACATTAACGTACAACTACATTAAAGTAGAACTCCTTTAGAACTACAGTAAATTAGAACTGCAGTAAATTAGAACTTGATTAAAGTAGAACCACATTAAAGTAGAACTACATTAGAACTACATTAAAGTAGAACTACATTAGAACTATAGTAAAGTAGAACTACATTAAAGTAGAACTACATTAAAGTACAACTACATTATAACTACAGTAAAGTAGAACTACATTAAAGTAGAACTACATTATAACTATAGTAAAGTACAACTACATTAAAGTAGAACTAAATTAGAACTACATTAGAACTACAGTAAAGTAGAACTACATTCGAACTACAGTAAAGTAGAACTACATTAGAACTACAGTAAAATAGAACTGCAGTAAAGTAGAGCTACATTAGACCTACATTAAAGTAGAACTACATTAAAGTATAACTACATTAGAACTACATTAAAGTAGAACTACATTAAAGTAGAACTACATTAGAACTACATTAAAGTAGAACTACATTAAAGTAGAACTACATTAGAACTACATTAAAGTAGAACTACATTAAAGTAGAACTACATTAGAACTACATTAAAGTAGAACTACATTAAAGTAGAACTACATTAGAACTACATTAGAACTACAGTAAAGTAGAACTACAGTAAAGTAGAACTACAGTAAAGTAGAACTACATTAGAACTACATTAAAGTAGAACTACATTAAAGTAGAACTACATTAGAACTACATTAGAACTACAGTAAAGTAGAACTACAGTAAAGTAGAACTACATTAGAACTACATTAAAGTAGAACTACATTAGAACTACATTAAAATAGAACTTCATTAGAACTACATTAAAGTAGAACTACATTAAAGTAGAACTACATTAGAACTACAGTAAAGTAGAACTACAGTAAAGTAGAACTACAGTAAAGTAGAACTACAGTAAAGTAGAACTACAGTAAAGTAGAACCACATTAGAACTACATTAAAGTAGAACTACAGTAAAGTAGAACTACATTAGAACTACAGTAAAGTAGAACTACAGTAAAGTAGAACTACATTAGAACTACAGTAAAGTAGAACTACAGTAAAGTAGAACTACAGTAAAGTAGAACTACATTAAAGTAGAACTACATTAGAACTACATTAAAGTAGAACTACAGTAAAGTAGAACCACATTAAAGTAGAACTACAGTAAAGTAGAACTACATTAGAACTACAGTAAAGTAGAACTACAGTAAAGTAGAACTACATTAGAACTACATTAAAGTAGAACTACATTAAAGTAGAACTACATTAAAGTAGAACTACATTAGAACTACATTAAAGTAGAACTTCATTAGAACTACATTAAAGTAGAACTACATTAAAGTAGAACTACATTAAAGTAGAACTACATTAGAACTACAGTAAAGTAGAACTACATTAGAACTACATTAAAGTAGAACTACATTAAAGTAGAACTACATTAGAACTACATTAAAGTAGAACTACATTAGAACTACATTAAAGTAGAACTACATTATAACTATATTAAAGTAGAACTACATTATAACTACATTAAAGTAGAACTACATTAGAACTACAGTAAAGTAGAACTACATTAAAGTAGAACTACATTAGAACTACATTAAAGTAGAACTACATTAGAACTACAGTAAAGTAGAACTACATTAGAACTACATTAAAGTATAACTACATTAGAACTACATTAAAGTAGAACTTCATTAGAACTATAAAGTAGAACTACATTAAAGTAGAACTACATTAGAACTACAGTAAAGTAGAACTACATTAGAACTACATTAAAGTAGAACTACATTAGAACTACAGTAAAGTAGAACTACATTAGAACTACATTAAAGTAGAACTACATTAGAACTACATTAAAGTAGAACTACATTAGAACTACATTAAAGTAGAACTACATTAGAACTACAGTAAAGTAGAACTACAGTAAAGTAGAACTACATTAGAACTACATTAAAGTAGAACTACATTAGAACTACATTAAAGTAGAACTACATTATAACTACATTAAAGTAGAACTACATTAGAACTACATTAAAGTAGAACTACATTAGAACTACAGTAAAGTAGAACTACAGTAAAGTAGAACTACATTAGAACTACATTAAAGTAGAACTACATTAGAACTACATTAAAGTAGAACTACATTAGAACTACATTAAAGTAGAACTACATTATAACTACATTAAAGTAGAACTACATTAGAACTACATTAAAGTAGAACTACATTATAACTACTTTAAAGTAGAACTACAGTAAAGTAGAACTACAGTAAAGTAGAACTACATTAGAACTACATTAAAGTAGAACTACATTAGAACTACATTAAAGTAGAACTACATTAGAACTACATTAAAGTAGAACTACATTATAACTACATTAAAGTAGAACTACAGTAAAGTAGAACTACAGTAAAGTAGAACTACACTATAAATCAGAATAATAGAATAAAGTAGATAAATGAGTTTATAATGCAGAGCAATGAGATAGTAAAGCAGCTTAAATCCATCTAATGATCTTTGTCCTTAAGCCTTCGTTAAGTAGTTTAATGAAACACTGTTTATATATAGTGTCATAATAATAATGTTTATACACAATGTGGTTCATGATGCTCTCTGTGAATCACTCTCGGTGCATCAAGGTGGAGAAAACAAGCGCACCTCACCGGCTCGGTCATCTGAATATATATATATATATATATATATATTTATCTTTATATGTATATAGAGATATATAAATATTTATATATCTCTATATACATATAAAGATAAATATATATATATATATATATATATATATATATATATATATATATTTATCTTTATATGTATATAGAGATATATAAATATTTATATATCTCTATATACATATAAAGATAAATATATATATATATATATATATATATATATATATATATATCTCTATATACATATAAAGAGATATATATACATATAAAGAGATATATATATCTTGTTTTCTCTCAGTCTGCAGACTTGAGCATGAACTCAGGAGGACGAACCGGAGAGAACAGAAAAGTAGTTTATTAGAGCGTCTGTTGAAGCTGTCACCACACAAATACATCCTGTCAGGAGGCCACACACACACACACACACACACACATGCACACGCAAGCACACGCACACACACACACACACACACACACACACACACACACGCTGGCGTGGTTGGGGGTCTGGTATTAGAGCGGAGCAGCTGTCAGAAGTGGGTTTTGGGGGGGAAAGGGTGGTTTTAGGGGGGGGGGGGCTGTCAGAGGCTGCAGGCGAGGACAGATCGCAGTAGAGTTACAACCAACGTTTATTTGGAGCCGACGGGAGTTTCGCCGCCTGTCAGTCGGGTTTCTGTTCACGCTTTGACAACAACAACAGAAAACACACTCAGGACTTTTGACTGAAGCCCCAAAAAAATACACAAAGAGTTTTACTTCACTGGGAAGCTGCTGCTGAGATACGGTGGAAGACCGTTAACCTGCCACGAGGACTCAGTCGGCTACATCTGAACACACAGACGGAGCTTTGTTTTTATGTTTCACCCCGCAAATAAACATCTGATGAGAAATATAAACAAAAGTTACGTCTTAAAATGCTGAATCGACACGTTTTTAAGTTTCCTTCAGTGTAAAAGTGATCCAGTGATGGTTGTCTGTTCTGTTAGTTTGCTGCTCATAAAGAGTCAACAATATGTTACTAAATGTAAACAAATACGAGCTAAAAAAAGCAGAAATAGTATTTCAATTCAATGCTTTTTCTTAAAAAAATAATAATTTGTCAGTTGTTTAAAAAAGACAATTTTACTGCAATTTAACTAACAAATGACTAAAAGATCAATGTCCAATAAACAAGAATACAGTTTGCAGCTAAAATGAGGAACTGAATGAAGTAAAACACATTTTAAAGTTATGTAAATAATGTTAATCATGAGTTGTGTGTTTTTGTTTTTCTTCTTATTGACGTCTATATTTTATGTCCGTGTGACTGTAGCTCTGAATCAAATCCTCCTCCGTCTGAGAGTTATTGAACTACGCTGCCCCCTGTGGGCTGCAAGCAGGAACAACAGCCAGAGTTATGGAGCTTTTATTCTGAAGGCTCTTTTGCACCAGATTGAATTCTTCAATCAGAAGGACAGGATACTTTTTTTTTTCTGGTAAATTTCAGGACATAACTTTTTGTCATTTGTAAAAAGGACAATACTAATATATTTGTCAGCTTACATTTGACCCTGTAAAGCAGAACAAATACAGAGACGTGTGAATAAATGTAATTATTACCAGAATTCATCCCCAGATCATTATGGGGAAAAACTTTAGACAGTTTTTAAAATATATTAATAAATATAAATGTCACAGAACGACTTCAAGACACCAGAATACAACAAAGAGACTCATAACAACCACAGAGAGATACAAAACAACCGTAAAGACATAAAAAACAACCACAAAGAGATACAAAACAACCGTAAAGAGATACAAAACAACCAAGATACAAAACAACCGTAAAGAGATACAAAACAACCGTAAAGACATACAAAACGACCACAAAGAGATACAAAACAACCGTAAAGACATAAAAAACAACCAAGATACAAAACAACCGTAAAGAGATACAAAACAACCGTAGATGGATACAAAACAACCAAGATACAAAACAACCGTAAAGAGATACAAAACAACCGTAAAGGGATACAAAACAACCACAATGAGATACAAAACAACCACAAAGAGATACAAAACAACCGTAAAGAGATACAAAACAACCGTAAAGAGATACAAAACAACCAAGATACAAAACAACCGTAAAGAGATACAAAACAACCGTAAAGACATAAAAAACAACCACAAAGAGATACAAAACAACCGTAAAGAGATACAAAACAACCAAGATACAAAACAACCGTAAAGACATACAAAACGACCACAAAGAGATACAAAACAACCGTAAAGACATAAAAAACAACCAAGATACAAAACAACCGTAAAGAGATACAAAACAACCGTAGATGGATACAAAACAACCAAGATACAAAACAACCGTAAAGAGATACAAAACAACCGTAAAGGGATACAAAACAACCACAATGAGATACAAAACAACCGCAAAGAGATACAAAACAACCGCAAAGAGATACAAAACAACCGTAAAGGGATACAAAACAACCAAGATACAAAACAACCACAATGAGATACAAAACAACCACAAAGAGATACAAAACAACCAAGATACAAAACAACCGTAAAGACATAAAAAAACAACCACAATGAGATACAAAACAACCACAGAGAGATACAAAACAATTGTAAAGGGATACAAAACAACCACAATGAGATACAAAACAACCACAAAGAGATACAAAACAACCGCAAAGAGATACAAAACAACCGTAAAGGGATACAAAACAACCGCAAAGAGATACAAAACAACCGCAAAGAGATACAAAACAACCGTAAAGAGATACAAAACAACCGTAAAGGGATACAAAACAACCAAGATACAAAACAACCACAATGAGATACAAAACAACCACAAAGAGATACAAAACAACCAAGATACAAAACAACCGTAAAGACATAAAAAAACAACCACAATGAGATACAAAACAACCACAGAGAGATACAAAACAACCGTAAAGGGATACAAAACAACCGTAAAGAGATACAAAACAACCAAGATACAAAACAACCGTGAAGAGATACAAAACAATTGTAAAGGGATACAAAACAACCACAATGAGATACAAAACAAAACAACTGTAAAGACATACAAAACAACCGCAAAGAGATACAAAACAACCAAGATACAAAACAACCGTAAAGAGATACAAAACAACCGTAAAGGGATACAAAACAACCAAGATACAAAACAACCACAATGAGATACAAAACAACCACAAAGAGATACAAAACAAAACAACTGCAAAGAGATACAAAACAAAACAACCGCAAAGAGATACAAAACAACCACAAAGAGATACAAAACAAAACAACCACAATGAGATACAAAACAACCGTAAAGAGATACAAAACAACCAAGATACAAAACAACCGTAAAGAGATACAAAACAACCGTAAAGGGATACAAAACAACTGTAAAGAGATACAAAACAACCACAATGAGATACAAAACAACCGTAAAGAGATACAAAACAAAACAACCGCAAAGAGATACAAAACAAACAACCATAAAGAGATACAAAACAACCACAAAGAGATACAAAACAACCACAAAGAGATACAAAACAAAACAACCAAGATACAAAACAACCGTAAAGAGATACAAAACAACCGTAAAGAGATACAAAACAACCACAAAGAGATACAAAACAACCACAAAGAGATACAAAACAAAACAACTGCAAAGAGATACAAAACAAAACAACCGCAAAGAGATACAAAACAACCACAAAGAGATACAAAACAAAACAACCACAATGAGATACAAAACAACCGTAAAGAGATACAAAACAACCAAGATACAAAACAACCGTAAAGAGATACAAAACAACCGTAAAGGGATACAAAACAACTGTAAAGAGATACAAAACAACCACAATGAGATACAAAACAACCGTAAAGAGATACAAAACAAAACAACCGCAAAGAGATACAAAACAAACAACCATAAAGAGATACAAAACAACCACAAAGAGATACAAAACAACCACAAAGAGATACAAAACAAAACAACCACAATGAGATACAAAACAACCACAAAGAGATACAAAACAACCACAAAGAGATACAAAACAAAACAACCACAATGAGATACAAAACAACCAAGATACAAAACAACCGTAAAGAGATACAAAACAACCGTAAAGAGATACAAAACAACCACAAAGAGATACAAAACAAAACAACCGCAAAGAGATACAAAACAACCACAAAGAGATACAAAACAAAACAACCGCAAAGAGATACAAAACAAACAACCGTAAAGAGATACAAAACAAAACAACCACAATGAGATACAAAACAAAACAACCGCAAAGAGATACAAAACAAACAACCGTAAAGAGATACAAAACAAAACAACCACAATGAGATACAAAACAAAACAACCGCAAAGAGATACAAAACAACCGCAAAGAGATACAAAACAACCGTAAAGAGATACAAAACAAAACAACCGCAATGAGATACAAAACAACCACAAAGAGATACAAAACAAAACAACCGCAAAGAGATACAAAACAAACAACCATAAAGAGATACAAAACAAAACAACCACAATGAGATACAAAACAAAACAACCGCAAAGAGATACAAAACAAACAACCGTAAAGAGATACAAAACAACCGCAAAGAGATACAAAACAACTGCAAAGAGATACAAAACAAAACAACCACAAAGAGATACAAAACAACCACAAAGAGATACAAAACAAAACAACCGCAAAGAGATACAAAACAAACAACCGTAAAGAGATACAAAACAACCGCAAAGAGATACAAAACAAACAACAGTAAAGAGATACAAAACAACCACAAAGAGATACAAAACAAAACAACCACAATGAGATACAAAACAACCAAGATACAAAACAACCGTAAAGAGATACAAAACAACCGTAAAGAGATACAAAACAACCACAAAGAGATACAAAACAAAACAACCGCAAAGAGATACAAAACAACCACAAAGAGATACAAAACAAAACAACCGCAAAGAGATACAAAACAAACAACCGTAAAGAGATACAAAACAAAACAACCACAATGAGATACAAAACAAAACAACCGCAAAGAGATACAAAACAAACAACCGTAAAGAGATACAAAACAAAACAACCACAATGAGATACAAAACAAAACAACCGCAAAGAGATACAAAACAACCGCAAAGAGATACAAAACAACCGTAAAGAGATACAAAACAAAACAACCGCAATGAGATACAAAACAACCACAAAGAGATACAAAACAAAACAACCGCAAAGAGATACAAAACAAACAACCATAAAGAGATACAAAACAAAACAACCACAATGAGATACAAAACAAAACAACCGCAAAGAGATACAAAACAAACAACCGTAAAGAGATACAAAACAACCGCAAAGAGATACAAAACAACTGCAAAGAGATACAAAACAAAACAACCACAAAGAGATACAAAACAACCACAAAGAGATACAAAACAAAACAACCGCAAAGAGATACAAAACAAACAACCGTAAAGAGATACAAAACAACCGCAAAGAGATACAAAACAAACAACAGTAAAGAGATACAAAACAACCACAAAGAGATACAAAACAAAACAACCACAATGAGATACAAAACAAACAACCACAAAGAGATACAAAACAACTGCAAAGAGATACAGAACGACTACAAAGAGACATAAAACTACTACTCAGTAATTTCAGAGAAAAATTAAAAATAATAAAACATGTACGATGTCTCAACTCAAACTGCTCTGCAAGAAGTTAAAATAATGGATTTAAACGTTGACACGGTCTGATCACATGTGAATCCACTAAAGGTCAAAATGTTTTGTTTTCAGCCCGTTCTCCAGGTTTGAAGCTGGTTTCCTCAGTGTTAGTCTTCTATATATAATATACTATGTATAATATATATATATATATATATATATATATATATATATATATATATATATATATATATATATATATATATATATATATATATTTTATATAGAGGACCTTCCTTTCTGTTGGTGCTTTATTTTTGTCTTCACTGTTTTTGCTCACGTCTCTAAATCTTTCTCTTTTATTTTGGAAACTCTGGACTATTTTTTTTCTGCCTCCTTTAAATTTTGTTGCATTTTTCCTGCCATGCTTTCCTGCAACCAGGAGATAGAGGAGGTAGGACCTGTCTGTCTGTATCTCTGTCTGTCTGTCTGTCTATCTCTCTGCCTGTCTGTCTGTCTGTCCGTCTGTCTGTCTGCCTGTATGTCTGTCTGTCTGTCTGTCTGTCTGTCTGTCTGCCTGTCTGTCTGTCTGTCTGTCTGTCTGTCTGTCTGTCTGTCTGTATCTCTGTCTGTCTGTCTGTCTATCTCTCTGTCTGTCTGTCTGCCTGTATGTCTGTCTGTCTGTCTGTCTGTCTGTCTGTCTGTCTGTATCTCTGTCTGTCTGTCTGTCTCTGTCTGTCTGTATCTCTGCCTGTCTGCCTGTATGTGTCTGTCTTTCTGTCTGTCTGTCTGTCTGCCTGTATGTGTCTGTCTTTCTGTCTGTCTGTCTTTCTGCCTGTGTCTGTCTGTCTGTCTTTCTGTCTGTCTGCCTGTCTGCCTGTATGTGTCTGTCTTTCTGCCTGTCTGTCTGTCTGTCTGTCTGTCTGCCTGTCTGTCTGTCTGTCTGTCTGTCTGTCTGTCTGTCTCTGCTTCACACCTTTATCTTTCCTGGCTTTTCTTTTGCATTTTCATATTCGTTGCTGCTGTTTATTTGACGTCCTCTTGTTGTGTTTTATTTGTTTATTTGTTTATTTGCATCTCAAACAGTCCTCGTGAGTCTCATGAACTAGTTTGTTGTTGATCACGTTCTCTGAATCTCTCAAAGACACGTTTCCTCTAAACTAAACAAAGTGTTGCATGAGACTTCGTGTTTGTCTTCATTAAACCTCTTAAAGCTGCTTGTTGTGTTAGTTCAGTAAACAACAATAACTTTGATTAACAAACAACATCTAGACTGCAAGAGTCGACTGAAATACGTGTGAGAAACTATTAGGATTAAATAATCATTCTGCAGATCCCATAACTTTGCTGCAGGAAACGTTTATTGGTCACAAAATGTTTCACAACAACAACATTATTAAAAGTAAATAAATTAAAAGTTTAAAGTCAACAAACAAACATTCGACTGGGAAACATATTCATTTAAATTTGTACAGCAGGATTTACATGATTTAATTTTATTTATTATTATTTTAATGACAATTTAACGGTTAAAATCTGCTCGGTTTGCATCTTTGTAACAATTCTAATAATTATAAAAACATTTAAACGTTTAAAAGTCATAGTTCATAGTTTTCTGTGCGCTCTCGTTTCAGCTGGAGGGGAAAGTCCAACAGGGAGAGAGGGACTTTGAACTCATCTCCAAAACCATCCGCAAGGAAGTCAGCCGGTTTGAGGTGAGGAGCTCTGAGGGGTCGAGAACGAGGGAACAAAGGAACGAGGGAACAAAGGAACAAGTGAACGAGGGAACAAAGGAACGAGGGAACAAAGGAACAAGTGAACGAGGGAACAAAGGAACGAGGGAACAAAGGAACGAGTGAACAAAGGAACGAAGGAACGAGGGAACGAGGGAACGAGTGAACGAGGGAACGAGTGAACAAAGGAACGAGGGAACAAAGGAACGAGTGAACGAGGGAACGAGTGAACAAAGGAACGAGGGAACGAATGAACAAAGGAACGAGTGAACGAGGGAACAAAGGAACGAGTGAACAAAGGAACGAGGGAACGAATGAACAAAGGAACGAGGGAACGAATGAACAAAGGAACGAGGGAACGAATGAACAAAGGAACGAGTGAACGAGAGAACGAGGGAACGAGAGAACGAGTGAACAAAGGAACGGATGAACAAAGGAACGAGTGAACGAGGGAACGAGGGAACGAGTGAACGAGGGAACGAGGGAACGAGTGAACGAGGGAACGAGTGAACAAAGGAACGAGGGAACGAATGAACAAAGGAACGAGTGAACGAGAGAACGAGAGAACGAGTGAACAAAGGAACGAGGGAACGGATGAACAAAGGAACGAGGGAACGAGTGAACAAAGGAACGAGTGAACAAAGGAACGAGGGAACGAATGAACAAAGGAACGAGTGAACGAGGGAACAAAGGAACGAGTGAACAAAGGAACGAATGAACAAAGGAACGAGGGAACGAATGAACAAAGGAACGAGTGAACGAGAGAACGAGGGAACGAGTGAACGAGAGAACGAGGGAACGAGAGAACGAGGGAACGAATGAACAAGGGAACGAGGGAACGAATGAACGAGGGAACGAATGAACAAAGGAACGAGGGAACGAATGAACAAAGGAACGAGGGAACGATTGAACAAAGGAACGAGTGAACGAAGGAACGAGTGAACGAAGGAACGAGTGAACGAAGGAACGAGTGAACGAGGGAACGCATGAACAAAGGAACGAGGGAACAAAGGAACGAGGGAACAAAGGAACGAGGGAACAAAGGAACGAGTGAACAAAGGAACGAGGGAACGAATGAACAAAGGAACGAGGAAACGAATGAACGAATGAACGAGGGAACAAAGGAACGAGTGAACAAAGGAACGAGGGAACGAATGAACAAAGGAACGAGGAAACGAATGAACAAATGAACAAAGGAACGAGGGAAGGAATGAACAAAGGAACGAGAGAACGAGGGAACAAAGGAACGAGTGAACGAGGGAACAAAGGAACGAGTAAACCAGAGAACGATGGAACGAGAGAAGGAGGGAACGAATGAACAAAGGAACGAGAGAACGAGGGAACAAAAGAACGAGGGAACGAATGAACAAAGGAACGAGTAAACCAGAGAACGATGGAACGAGAGAAGGAGGGAACGAATGAACAAAGGAACGAGAGAACGAGGGAACAAAGGAACGAGGGAACAAAGGAACGAGAGAACAAGGGAACAAAGGAACGAGGGAACGAATGAACAAAGGAACGAGAGAACGAAGGAACGAGAGAACGAGTGAACAAAGGAACGAGGGAACGAATGAACGAGAGAACGAGTGAACGAGGGAACGAATGAACGAGAGAACGAGTGAACGAGGGAACGAATGAACGAGAGAACGAGGGAACAAAGGAACGAGGGAACGAGTGAACAAAGGAACGTGAGAACAAGGGAACAAAGGAATGAGGGAACGAATGAACGAGGGAACAAGGGAACAAAAGAACCAGTGAACAAAGGAACGAGGGAACGAATGAACGAGGGAACGAGAGAACAAAGGAACACATGAAGAAAGGAACGAGGGAACGAATGAACGAGGGAATGAGGGAACAAATGAACAAAGGAACGAGGGAACGAGTGAACAAAGGAACGAGTGAACAAATGAACGAATTAACAAAGGAACGAGAGAACAAATGAACAAAGGAACGAGGGAACGAATGAACAAAGGAACGAGTGAACAAAGGAACGAGGGAACGAGTGAACAAAGGAACGAGGGAACGAATGAACAAATGAACAAAGGAACGAGGAAACGAATGAACAAAGGAACGCGGGAACGAATGAACAAAGGAACGAGAGAACGAAGGAACAAGGGAACCAAGGAACAAGGGAACAAAGGAACGAGTGAACAAAGGAACGAGGGAACAAAAGAACGAGTGAACAAAGGAACGAGGGAACGAATGAACGAGGGAACGAATGAACAAGGGAACAAATTAACAAAGGAACGAGAGAACGAGGGAACGAGTGAACAAAGGAACGAGTGAACAAGGGACCAAATTAACAAGGGAACAAAGGAACAAGTGAACAAAGGAACGAGTGAACAAAGGAACGAGAGAACAAGGGAACGTATGAACAAGGGAACAAATGAACAAAGGAACGAGAGAACGAGGGAACAAGGGAACAAGTGAACAAAGGAACAAGAGAACAAGGGAACGAATGAACAAAAGAACGAGAGAACGAGGGAACAAGGGAACAAATGAACAAAGGAACGAGGGAACAAAGGAAAGAGTGAACAAAGGAACGAGGGAACAAAAGAACGAGAGAATAAGGGAACAAAGGAACGAGAGAACGAGTGAACAAGGGAACAAATTAACAAAGGAACGAGGGAACAAAGGAACGAGGGAACGAGAGAACGAGTGAACAAAGGAACGAGGGAACGAGTGAACAAGGGAACAAATTAACAAAGGAACAAGGGAACAAAGGAACGAGGGAACAAAGGAACGAGGGAACGAGAGAACGAGGGAACGAGAGAACGAGTGAACAAAGGAACGAGTGAACAAAAGAGAACAAGGGAACAAATTAACAAGGGAACGAGTGAACAAAGGAACGAGGGAACGAGTGAACGAAGGAACGACTGAACAAATGAACGAAGGAACGAGGGATTGAGTGAACAAAGGAACGAGAGAATGAATGAATGAACTAGTGAACGAGTGAGTGAGCGTTTGTTCACTAATATAAAAGTGACTTGTTTCCTCCAACAGAAAGAACGAGTGAAGGACTTCAAAACGATTATCATCAAATACCTGGAGTCTCTGGTTCAGACGCAGCAGAAGGTAAAGAACATTATTATTATTATATTTAGTATATCATATTAATAATAATAAATACCTGGAGTCTCTGGTTCAGACGCAGCAGAAGGTAAAGAACATTATTATTATTATATTTAGTATATCATATTAATAATAATAAATACCTGGAGTCTCTGGTTCAGACGCAGCAGAAGGTAAAGAACATTATTATTATTATATTTAGTATATCATATTAATAATAATAAATACCTGGAGTCTCTGGTTCAGACGCAGCAGAAGGTAAAGAACATTATTATTATATATTTAGTATATCATATTAATAATAATAAATACCTGGAGTCTCTGGTTCAGACGCAGCAGAAGGTAAAGAACATTATTATTATATATTTAGTATATCATATTAATAATAATAAATACCTGGAGTCTCTGGTTCAGACGCAGCAGAAGGTAAAGAACATTATTATTATATATTTAGTATATCATATTAATAATAATAAATACCTGGAGTCTCTGGTTCAGACGCAGCAGAAGGTTAAGAACATTATTATTATTATATTTAGTATATCATATTAATAATAATAAATACCTGGAGTCTCTGGTTCAGACGCAGCAGAAGGTAAAGAACATTATTATTATTATTATTAGTAGTAGTAGTAGTAGTAGAAAATCATTATTATAATATAATTAGTATATCATATTAATAATAACTGTTATAAAGAACATAATAATAATAAAGTCAAAATATTGTTTCACAGAATTTTACATAATGGTTCAATAAAAATGTTGTTACATCAATTAAATAATGTAATCAAATAATAATGTTACAAAATAAATAATATAATATTGCAATTATTATTATTTATTAGTATGTATTTGTATTATTATTATGTGTAACTAATGAATAGTAATTACATTATTGTTCTAGTCAAAATAGTGTTGGATATAATTTGACAATCTTCAATGTATATATATCAATGTGTATATATATATATATATATATATATATATATATATATATTATTAAATAAATATAAAATAATAGAAATTAAATAGTTTGAATTAAATTAAAATACTAAAAAGAAGAAATAAAACACACTGGCAAAATATTTCGGCCATTCTTTTAATTTTCATATTAGTGAAAATATGAAATAATACATAATACAAAACAATACCTTCATGTGTACTGTGGTGTGTTGGCCAATTACACATTTATGTTGCCTGGAGATGAACAATAAAGTTTTCTAATTCTGAATTAAAATTTAATGTAAACATTTTTAAACTGAAAAGCTTTAAATATAACGTTGGCAGTAATTCTGCATCTTTAAAGAAAATGAATACATTAATCACATTTAGACATTTCTTCATGTTATCTTGTTGTACATCACATGCACACACATGTTATTACACACATGTTATTACACACATGTTATTACACACATGTTATTACACACATGTTATTACATATATTTAGCATGCGATACCACAAATAAGACATTTTACACATAAACAATGAAGTAAAAGTAAAATGACGCTTATGAAATGTGAATAATTTCCCTTTCTCGCTCCCACAGCTGATCAAATACTGGGACGCCTTCTTACCCGAGGCCAAGGCCATCTCGTAGAGACGACCCCGACCGCATTACCCACAATGCACCGCTCCCCCTCCTGTTTACGACGAGAAGTGAAGACGGCGACTTTTTCTGCAGTTAAAACAAAATCTTCAAGAGAAACGCTTGAATTTACCGTTTGTCCCCTTTTTTATTTTATTCTTTCCCAGCCGAACTCGGTGTTGCGTTCAGGGTCCCGTCAGACTAATCGACGCTTTCGTGATAATACTGTGACATCGACAACAGTTTTTTGCTTTCCCTCTCGTTTTGAAAACTCAGTTCCTTCTTGTTTTAGACAAAAATGAGAACCCTGCAAAAGCTATTTTCAAGCCAGAAGCTCATAATCCCCGTGTGACTTGAACGCAGCACGAGTTTGGTAGACCCCGGTGACGGTTCTTTACAACTTGAAGCTCTTTGGGGGAACAAACGTGTTTCTGAGGAGCGACCAGGAGAGGAGGAGGAGGAGGAGGAGGAGGGGGAGGGGAGTGGAGGAGCGTTGCACTTAAAAAATCACTTTAATTTAAACGCCATCATTTTGGTCTTTGAAAGTTTGGAAGCTCATTTCTGACATAAAAAAGAGGAAAAGTTAGGATTGATTAAAAAAAATAATATATATATATATATATATATATCAGAAAAAAGTATGTAATATTTCTCTGAATTAATCTAGAATCCAAATTTAATGAGGTTTAAATTTTGAGAAACAGAAAATTCATATCAATGAAAAACTAAAGGCGGTTATCTTGTGTGAAGCTACAGGATTTATTATTTTTATCACTAAAATGATTGATAATCCCGAACAGTCTGAGATTAACACGCAAACCCACTTTCAGTATTCGCAGATATTGAACAACATTTAACGGAATATCTGTGATATTTATCAGAAACGGGTCAAGAATTTAGAATATTTTCGTACCAGAAATGTCAATTAAGATCCCAATTTAGGATATTTTAGGATATGTTTGAACACAACGAATGACAATAAAGTAAAAACAGCTGTTTTACATTTATAATTATGATAAATATGTCTTTCAATTTGTATTAATAAACGCGTACAATGTTCCTACATTATAGTGCGTTTTTAAACTTTTATTTTGATCAATCCTGACTGAGTCTTCCATACTGTTATCCCTAAGAACTACATTACCCATGAGCCTCAGCGGTTGAAGCCGATGGGAAGTCAAGAGTTGCATCATTTTCCCGAAACAAATGAATTGTTTAAAATTCGTTCTCTTTACTTTATCTGACACAATAAATCTTACGCGATCTGATTGGACGTTGTCTCGCTGCAGTGATCTCTGGGTAATGTAGTCCTGGAGCTCTACACTTTGTTCCCTCTCTAAAAAATACATTTAATTCTTTAGAGTTTCATCATCAAACATGTCAAAACGAGAGCTCGTGAATCTGATCCGGAGTCAGTGCCCCCCCCCCCCCCACTTCCTCCTTTCCTCTCAAAACGTCTTATCTCCGTTGCTGTATGATCGCAAGTGAAGGCAACGTTTCCTCCTACTGGCGAGAGGAGGAACTTCACCTGGTCGGGTCGCCTGCTGAAGCCTCGTGTGTTTACTTTGGTTATTTACACTTTGTTTATTCTATAATCATAAATGTTTGAATCCAGGTGAAAACCAGAAGAGACGCTTTTCATGATTTATCAGCGTTGTTGCCGGGCAGATTATGTCGGGACGTGAAGCTATTGTCGCCTAAAGAGGCGATAATTATTTATCTATTTAGTCTTTTTAACCGGTGAAATATTGTAAAAACTGTTTACTGTCACTCGAAAACCAAATGCAACAGTTCAAATTAAAGTGACGTGTTATATATATATATGTATATATGTATATATATATATATATATATATATATGTGTGTGTATATATATATATATATAGCGCTGGAGCCTATCCCAATTTTGGAATATATATAAAAAAGTTGTAGATTTGATTTGTTTCGTCAAATAAAAAACAGAATTCCTCCCGTAGACTTTAATTAAACATTTCTGCCTGCAGTTCACTTTTGAGCCACTAGGGGGAGCCTGAATGTTCGTGCTTTCTACTAATAACAATTAATCTGATATGAAAGGCAAAAACAAATTATTCTGATGTATTATCAAAAGTATGATCTCTTCTAAACGAGTTATCTGTTTTAAGTTTGGGGACCAAATGTTCTCCACTATTAAAATAAGATGTAATAGCTGCAGCGGGATCGGACCCTCGTGAGTTTCTCCCTCGAAGAAGAAACACTTTGGTTTTTATTTTTATTTTTTTGAAGTGGAGAAATGAAGAAATCAAACGCGCTCGTTAGCATCGAAGCTAACGAGCGTTCGTCCTCCTGCTGGTCGGTGTGAGCGCTGCAGTCCGAAATATTGAATGTGTTGTTGTTTTTGTTTCTTTTCGTTGAATCCGACGTCCTTTGTGTTTCATCTCTTTATTGAAACCTTTTTGTATTTCGTGTCATTCCACATTTCTTTTAAACGACGGTTCAATATTTTCAGTTGATTTACTTCTTTTCTTTCTTTTTTACGTCGGTTAGTTTTGACGTTCCTGCAGAACTTTAATTACAATAAAGGAATGTATCTCACTTGTGGTTGCACTGGCTTTTTATTATTATATGTTATTACTATTTAAAGTACCAATACTATTATTTTTTTTTTAAGTAAATCTTAAGCATTCATATTTTACAAGAAGTCTGTTATTTATGTTTATATTATTTCACCCTCATTGATATTTAAAAATGTACTCTTTTGCTTAATTTGAACTATTAATTGTAATATTTCTCTTATCTGTTGGTTTAAGTTCCTATTAATAATGCTTATTATTATTAGTATACAGCATGATATCTATAGATGTTATATTATTAATATTAGTGTAATTAAGTGGACAATTGATGGGGAAATAGTTTTTTAATAACTTTGAATGCAAGAGAACGAAGCAAGAAAAGTCCTCAAAGCTAAACATCACAATTTAAAAGACGAAATCCTACTGAAACATTTTTGTCCTGCTGGTCAGGAGAGAGAATGCAGCTTTAACACATGAAGCATAGACTTCTATACAACCAGAGGAGTCGCCCCCTGGTGGTCAGGAGAGAGAATGCAGCTTTAACACATGAAGTATAGACTTCTATACAACCAGAGGAGTCGCCCCCTGGTGGTTAGGAGAGAGTATGCAGCTTTAACACATGAAGCATAGACTTCTATACAACCAGAGGAGTCGCCCCCTGGTGGTCAGGAGAGAGAATGCAGCTTTAACACATGACGCATAGACTTCTATACAACCAGAGGAGTCGCCCCCTGGTGGTCAGGAGAGAGAATGCAGCTTTAACACATGAAGCATAGACTTCTATACAACCAGAGGAGTCGCCCCCTGGTGGTCAGGAGAGAGAATGCAGCTTTGACACATGAAGCATAGACTTCTATACAACCAGAGGAGTCGCCCCCTGGTGGTCAGGAGAGAGAATGCAGCTTTGACACATGAAGCATAGACTTCTATACAACCAGAGGAGTCGCCCCCTGGTGGTCAGGAGAGAGACTGCAGCTTTAACACATGAAGTATAGACTTCTATACAACCAGAGGAGTCGCCCCTGGTGGTCAGGAGAGAGAATGCAGCTTTAACACATGAAGCAGAGACTTCTATACAACCAGAGGAGTCGCGCCTGGTGGTCAGGAGAGAGAATGCAGCTTTAACACATGAAGCATAGACTTCTATACAACCAGAGGAGTCGCCCCCTGGTGGTCAGGAGAGAGAATGCAGCTTTGACACATGAAGCATAGACTTCTATACAACCAGAGGAGTCGCCCCCTGGTGGTCAGGAGAGAGACTGCAGCTTTGACACATGAAGCATAGACTTCTATACAACCAGAGGAGTCGCCCCCTGGTGGTCAGAAGAGAGAATGCAGCTTTAACACATGAAGCAAAGACTTCTATACAACCAGAGGAGTCGCCCCCTGGTGGTCAGAAGAGAGAATGCAGCTTTAACACATGAAGCAGAGACTTCTATACAACCAGAGTCGCCGCCCCCTGGTGGTCAGTAGAGAGAATGCAGCTTTAACACATGAAGCATAGACTTCTATACAACCAGAGGAGTCTCCCCCTGGTGGTCAGAAGAGAGAATGCATCTTTAACACATGAAGCATAGACTTCTATACAACCAGAGGAGTCGCCCCCTGGTGGTCAGAAGAGAGAATGCAGCTTTAACACATGAAGCAGAGACTTCTATACAACCAGAGGAGTCGCCCCCTGGGGGTCAGTAGAGAGAATGCAGCTTTA
>NC_046974.1:1602500-1612500 GCF_009769545.1 Cyclopterus lumpus
TTTGCTTCTCATCTCATCTTTTTAATCTTCTTTTTCTTTAAACGTGTGTTGCTAAAGAACACAACAGAAACATCTTTGAGCTTCACTAAACCAACAGCAGATCCAGACTACAGCGTTTACACAATGCAGATGAACAGCAGGACGTTCACGTCAACAAGGACTCATGCATGTTGTTGATGGAGACGGTCAAAAACCAAGATGGTGTCGGACACAAACCAAGATGGAGACGACCAAAAACCAAGATGGTGACGACCAAAAACCAAGATGGTGACGGACACAAACCAAGATGGAGACGACCAAAAACCAAGATGGATACGGACAAGATGGAGACGACCAAAAACCAAGATGGAGACGACCAAAAACCAAGATGGTGACGACCAAAAAACCAAGATGGAGACGGACAAGATGGAGACGACCAAAAACCAAGATGGAGACGACCAAAAACCAAGATGGTGACGACCAAAAAACCAAGATGGAGACAACCAAAAACCAAGATGGAGACGGACAAGATGGAGACGACCAAAAACCAAGATGGTGACGACCAAAAAACCAAGATGGAGACGACCAAAAACCAAGATGGAGACGACCAAAAAACCAAGATGGAGACGACCAAAAACCAAGATGGAGACGACCAAAAACCAAGATGGTGACGACCAAAAACCAAGATGGTGACGGACACAAACCAAGATGGTGACGACCAAAAACCAAGATGGTGACGACCAAAAACCAAGATGGTGACGGTCAAAAACCAAGATGGAGACGACCAAAAACCAAGATGGTGACGACCAAAAAACCAAGATGGAGACGACCAAAAACCAAGATGGAGACGGACAAGATGGAGACGACCAAAAACCAAGATGGTGACGACCAAAAACCAAGATGGAGACGACCAAAAAACCAAGATGGAGACGACCAAAAACCAAGATGGAGACGGACAAGATGGAGACGACCAAAAACCAAGATGGTGACGACCAAAAACCAAGATGGAGACGGTCAAAACCAAGATGGTGACGACCAAAAACCAAGATGGAGACGGACAAGATGGTGACGACCAAAAACCAAGATGGTGACGACCAAAAACCAAGATGGAGACGGTCAAAAACCAAGATGGTGACGACCAAAAACCAAGATGGAGACGGTCAAAAACCAAGATGGTGACGACCAAAAACCAAGATGGTGACGACCAAAAACCAAGATGGAGACGGTCAAAAACCAAGATGGTGACGACCAAAAACCAAGATGGAGACGGTCAAAAACCAAGATGGAGACGGTCAAAAACCAAGATGGAGACGGACAAGATGGAGACGACCAAAAACCAAGATGGTGACGACCAAAAACCAAGATGGAGACGGTCAAAAACCAAGATGGTGACGACCAAAAACAAAGATGGAGACGGTCAAAAACCAAGATGGTGACGACCAAAAACCAAGATGGTGACGACCAAAAACCAAGATGGAGACGGTCAAAAACCAAGATGGTGACGACCAAAAACCAAGATGGAGACGGTCAAAAACCAAGATGGAGACGGTCAAAAACCAAGATGGTGACGACCAAAAACCAAGATGGAGACGGTCAAAAACCAAGATGGTGACGACCAAAAACCAAGATGGTGACGACCAAAAACCAAGATGGTGACGGACACAAACCAAGATGGTGACGACCAAAAACCAAGATGGAGACGACCAAAAACCAAGATGGATACGGACAAGATGGAGACGACCAAAAACCAAGATGGAGACGACCAAAAACCAAGATGGTGACGACCAAAAAACCAAGATGGAGACGGACAAGATGGAGACGACCAAAAACCAAGATGGAGACGACCAAAAACCAAGATGGTGACGACCAAAAAACCAAGATGGAGACGACCAAAAACCAAGATGGAGACGGACAAGATGGAGACGACCAAAAACCAAGATGGTGACGACCAAAAAACCAAGATGGAGACGACCAAAAACCAAGATGGAGACGACCAAAAAACAAGATGGAGACGACCAAAAACCAAGATGGTGACGACCAAAAACCAAGATGGTGACGGACACAAACCAAGATGGTGACGACCAAAAACCAAGATGGTGACGACCAAAAACCAAGATGGTGACGGTCAAAAACCAAGATGGAGACGACCAAAAACCAAGATGGTGACGACCAAAAACCAAGATGGTGACGGACACAAACCAAGATGGTGACGACCAAAAACCAAGATGGTGACGACCAAAAACCAAGATGGTGACGGTCAAAAACCAAGATGGAGACGACCAAAAACCAAGATGGAGACGACCAAAAACCAAGATGGAGACGACCAAAAACCAAAATGTAGACGACCAAAAACCAAAATGGTGACGACCAAAAACCAAGATGGAGACGGACAAGATGGTGGCGACCAAAAACCAAGATGGTGACGGACACAAACCAAGATGGTGACGACCAAAAACCAAGATGGAGACGACCAAAAACCAAGATGGAGACGACCAAAAACCAAGATGGTGACGACCAAAAACCAAGATGGAGACGGACAAGATGGTGACGGTCAAAAACCAAGATGGAGACGACCAAAAACCAAGATGGAGACGACCAAAAACCAAGATGGTGACGACCAAAAAACCAAGATGGAGACGACCAAAAACCAAGATGGTGACGACCAAAAACCAAAATGGTGACGACCAAAAACCAAGATGGAGACGGACAAGATGGTGACGGTCAAAAACCAAGATGGAGACGACCAAAAACCAAAATGGTGACGACCAAAAAACCAAGATGGAGACAACCAAAAACCAAGATGGAGACGACCAAAAACCAAAATGTAGACGACCAAAAACCAAAATGGTGACGACCAAAAACCAAGATGGAGACGGACAAGATGGTGGCGACCAAAAACCAAGATGGTGACGGACACAAACCAAGATGGTGACGACCAAAAACCAAGATGGAGACGACCAAAAACCAAGATGGAGACGACCAAAAACCAAGATGGTGACGACCAAAAACCAAGATGGAGACGGACAAGATGGTGACGGTCAAAAACCAAGATGGAGACGACCAAAAACCAAGATGGAGACGACCAAAAACCAAGATGGAGACGACCAAAAACCAAGATGGTGACGACCAAAAACCAAGATGGAGACGGTCAAAAACCAAGATGGTGACGACCAAAAACCAAGATGGAGACGGTCAAAAACCAAGATGGAGACGGTCAAAAACCAAGATGGAGACGGACAAGATGGAGACGACCAAAAACCAAGATGGTGACGACCAAAAACCAAGATGGAGACGGTCAAAAACCAAGATGGTGACGACCAAAAACCAAGATGGAGACGGTCAAAAACCAAGATGGTGACGACCAAAAACCAAGATGGTGACGACCAAAAACCAAGATGGAGACGGTCAAAAACCAAGATGGTGACGACCAAAAACCAAGATGGAGACGGTCAAAAACCAAGATGGAGACGGTCAAAAACCAAGATGGTGACGACCAAAAACCAAGATGGAGACGGTCAAAAACCAAGATGGTGACGACCAAAAACCAAGATGGTGACGACCAAAAACCAAGATGGTGACGACCAAAAAACCAAGATGGAGACGACCAAAAACCAAGATGGAGACGACCAAAAAACCAAGATGGAGACGACCAAAAACCAAGATGGAGACGACCAAAAACCAAGATGGTGACGACCAAAAACCAAGATGGTGACGGACACAAACCAAGATGGTGACGACCAAAAACCAAGATGGAGACGACCAAAAACCAAGATGGATACGGACAAGATGGAGACGACCAAAAACCAAGATGGAGACGACCAAAAACCAAGATGGTGACGACCAAAAAACCAAGATGGAGACGGACAAGATGGAGACGACCAAAAACCAAGATGGAGACGACCAAAAACCAAGATGGAGACGACCAAAAACCAAGATGGTGACGACCAAAAAACCAAGATGGAGACGACCAAAAACCAAGATGGAGACGGACAAGATGGAGACGACCAAAAACCAAGATGGTGACGACCAAAAAACCAAGATGGAGACGACCAAAAACCAAGATGGAGACGACCAAAAAACAAGATGGAGACGACCAAAAACCAAGATGGTGACGACCAAAAACCAAGATGGTGACGGACACAAACCAAGATGGTGACGACCAAAAACCAAGATGGTGACGACCAAAAACCAAGATGGTGACGGTCAAAAACCAAGATGGAGACGACCAAAAACCAAGATGGTGACGACCAAAAACCAAGATGGTGACGGACACAAACCAAGATGGTGACGACCAAAAACCAAGATGGTGACGACCAAAAACCAAGATGGTGACGGTCAAAAACCAAGATGGAGACGACCAAAAACCAAGATGGAGACGACCAAAAACCAAGATGGAGACGACCAAAAACCAAAATGTAGACGACCAAAAACCAAAATGGTGACGACCAAAAACCAAGATGGAGACGGACAAGATGGTGGCGACCAAAAACCAAGATGGTGACGGACACAAACCAAGATGGTGACGACCAAAAACCAAGATGGAGACGACCAAAAACCAAGATGGAGACGACCAAAAACCAAGATGGTGACGACCAAAAACCAAGATGGAGACGGACAAGATGGTGACGGTCAAAAACCAAGATGGAGACGACCAAAAACCAAGATGGAGACGACCAAAAACCAAGATGGAGACGACCAAAAACCAAGATGGTGACGACCAAAAAACCAAGATGGAGACGACCAAAAACCAAGATGGTGACGACCAAAAACCAAAATGGTGACGACCAAAAACCAAGATGGAGACGGACAAGATGGTGACGGTCAAAAACCAAGATGGAGACGACCAAAAACCAAAATGGTGACGACCAAAAAACCAAGATGGAGACAACCAAAAACCAAGATGGAGACGGACAAGATGGAGACGACCAAAAACCAAGATGGTGACGACCAAAAAACCAAGATGGAGACGACCAAAAACCAAGATGGAGACGACCAAAAACCAAGATGGTGACGACCAAAAAACCAAGATGGAGACGACCAAAAACCAAGATGGAGACGACCAAAAAACCAAGATGGAGACGACCAAAAACCAAGATGGTGACGACCAAAAACCAAGATGGTGACGGACACAAACCAAGATGGTGACGACCAAAAACCAAGATGGTGACGACCAAAAACCAAGATGGTGACGGTCAAAAACCAAGATGGAGACGACCAAAAACCAAGATGGTGACGACCAAAAACCAAGATGGTGACGGACACAAACCAAGATGGTGACGACCAAAAACCAAGATGGTGACGACCAAAAACCAAGATGGTGACGGTCAAAAACCAAGATGGAGACGACCAAAAACCAAGATGTAGACGACCAAAAACCAAGATGGAGACGACCAAAAACCAAAATGTAGACGACCAAAAACCAAAATGGTGACGACCAAAAACCAAGATGGAGACGGACAAGATGGTGGCGACCAAAAACCAAGATGGTGACGGACACAAACCAAGATGGTGACGACCAAAAACCAAGATGGAGACGACCAAAAACCAAGATGGAGACGACCAAAAACCAAGATGGTGACGACCAAAAACCAAGATGGAGACGGACAAGATGGTGACGGTCAAAAACCAAGATGGAGACGACCAAAAACCAAGATGGAGACGACCAAAAACCAAGATGGAGACGACCAAAAACCAAGATGGTGACGACCAAAAAACCAAGATGGAGACGACCAAAAACCAAGATGGTGACGACCAAAAACCAAAATGGTGACGACCAAAAACCAAGATGGAGACGGACAAGATGGTGACGGTCAAAAACCAAGATGGAGACGACCAAAAACCAAAATGGTGACGACCAAAAACCAAGATGGAGACGGACAAGATGGTGACGACCAAAAACCAAGATGGAGTCGGACAAGATGGTGACGGACACAAACCAAGATGGAGACGACCAAAAACCAAGATGGAGACGACCAAAAACCAAGATGGTGACGACCAAAAACCAAGATGGAGACGACCAAAAACCAAGATGGAGACGACCAAAAACCAAAATGGAGACGACCAAAAACCAAGATGGTGACGACCAAAAACCAAGATGGTGACAACCAAAAACCAAGATGGATACGGACAAGATGGAGACGACCAAAAACCAAGATGGAGACGACCAAAAACCAAGATGGTGACGACCAAAAAACCAAGATGGAGACGACCAAAAACCAAGATGGAGACGGACAAGATGGAGACGACCAAAAACCAAGATGGTGACGACCAAAAAACCAAGATGGAGACGACCAAAAACCAAGATGGAGACGACCAAAAAACCAAGATGGAGACGACAAAAAACCAAGATGGTGACGACCAAAAACCAAGATGGTGACGACCAAAAACCAAGATGGTGACGGACACAAACCAAGATGGAGACGACCAAAAACCAAGATGGTGACGGACACAAACCAAGATGGTGACGACCAAAAACCAAGATGGTGACGACCAAAAACCAAGATGGTGACGACCAAAAACCAAGATGGTGACGGTCAAAAACCAAGATGGAGACGACCAAAAACCAAGATGGAGACGACCAAAAACCAAGATGGAGACGGACACAAACCAAGATGGAGACGGACACAAACCAAGATGGAGACGACCAAAAACCAAGATGGTGACGGACACAAACCAAGATGGTGACGACCAAAAACCAAGATGGTGACGACCAAAAACCAAGATGGTGACGGTCAAAAACCAAGATGGAGACGACCAAAAACCAAGATGGAGACGACCAAAAACCAAGATGGAGACGGACACAAACCAAGATGGAGACGGACACAAACCAAGATGGTGACGACCAAAAACCAAGATGGTGACGGTCAAAAACCAAAATGGAGACGACCAAAAACCAAGATGGAGACGGACACAAACCAAGATGGAGACGGACACAAACCAAGATGGTGACGGACACAAACCAAGATGGTGACGACCAAAAACCAAGATGGTGACGGTCAAAAACCAAAATGGAGACGACCAAAAACCAAGATGGAGACGGACACAAACCAAGATGGAGACGGACACAAACCAAGATGGTGACGGACACAAACCAAGATGAACTAAAATTCCAAACTCGAGGCCTACAGTCCACCAACCATCGGGGGACGTCTCAGTGACCACGCCCACTTCTCGTGTCAGCTGGTTAACATCTGGAGAGACACGAGGAGTCAAACCGTCGCTGTATGGGAACAAAAGAGTCAAATGGCCCCTTAAACATCTGTGTTCTCCAGATGTGGAACCATGAACCTCAGATGTTGACACCATATTGATAATGAAGCCACTAGAACTCTGCTCTGATTCGCTCGTTTTACTGAAAAGCAGCTTCCGGTAAAACTGCCGGCGCGGCCGTTCCTCCGGCCGGACACTTGATCTTCTTTAAGACACTTCGCCCTTTTTTTTTTTTTTAAAGATCCCTTAAAACAACATTGATTGTTTCCCAGAATGACTTTCTGTCGCCGTGGTAATGATTATGCAGATGTGGCACAACCTTTCCGTTTGACGGGCGGTTCCCACGGGGGAGGCGGTGACACGACGGCCGCTGCCACGGCGACAGGCGACCGACATGCCCCCCCCCCCCCATCCGACCCCCCTCCCTGTGCTTAGGCTGGCCTTTTCTCTGCCGGTAGAGGAGGTGATGGAGGAGGAGGAAAATGAAAGATTATATTAACTCATCACCTGCATCATCATCATCATCATCATCATCATCATCTTCTTCATCACACCACTAACGCGTCATTTAAAATATCATCAATTATTACTTCATTTTAAAGTATTATGGATGATTTGCCTTGCATTGTGTTTGTTCGAGATGTTAATATTATTTTTAACAATATTGTTTTCAGAATTTAAGAATAGAAGATTAGAAACCTTTCCAAACACTTTCCAAAAACTGAACATTTAAAAGAAAAAAACCTACACTAGTCACATAATTTGGCATAAACCATATTGGTAGACAAAGCATTAAAATATAAAAACAAACAAACCAAAAACCTAAATAATTCATACATCAAAGAAAGAATACTTATTTAAAATATTTAGTTTAAAAAAAATGATAACCGCCCCCACGATGTTATTTCTGAATACAAAATCATTGAACTTGAATATTAATAGAAAGAAACATCCCGTAAAACAGTGAATGAATTCAACCTTTCTTTGAGTGGAGAGCTGTATGACATGAATAACCTGTTCGTGGTTCTAGTGAGGAACTCTACAAGAAGAAGAACCCCAGCGTATGAAATGTGATGACATGTGAACGTCTTTGTTCGGTGACAGTAAAACCTCCTCCAATGACAGCCCTGCACTGATTTATTCTCTCTCATGATTGGCCGTCTGACAGCGGACCTTCTTCATCATATCTCCACTTGTTCCTCTTCTTCTCCAAATCATTTTTCCTTTCATACTAAGTTTTATTTATTTATTTATATTCTTCCTTGTGGTTTTTCCTCTCCGCCCTCCCTCCGCTCCGCCGGCGGCTTTTTATTTGACAGGAAATATTCCAGGCGATGTGTCGTGGTTGTAGATCTCTGGCCGTGGCAGCCTCTATTGATCGGGCTGATTTGCATACATAAATCTATTGGCTATCTGACACTTGCCAATATTCTGGGCAGCAGGGAGTGGCGGTGCTGAGTCGGCCGGGTCACATTATCATTGGTGATGGAGCTTTGATGAAGTGTGACAGCGCCGCCCAGCTGCTGCCCGACCGGCTGGAGGCCGTGAACGATTAGGGACAGGTTTACCTGCAGCTTGTAGCTTTTTAAGGGGTGTATTTAGAATAATATATATATATATATATTATTATTATATATTTAATATATACATATTTATATATTATTATAATCATTTATATATTATAATAATAAAATATATATACAGTATACATAATAATAAATATATATATATTTATATATATATATATATGACAATTAACTAATAAAGTAAGTTTTTTTTTAAAAAGCCAAAGTAAATTATGATTTACATAGGTCATATTTTTTTTGCGTATTATTATTAGTGTTATTATTATATTCAAGCCACACCAGCAACAGTTTAACTCACAACAGCAATCGGTCCAAATGTCATTTAAAATTATGAATTTGAGGAGAAAGCCAATAGAACGCGTAGAGAACCAGCTCATAGACAGCTGACTCCTTTAATATACGGTCTACACTGTCTATCTGGACTTAGGTAGACCACAGGAAATAGTAGTTTGTATTCTGACTTTTAAGTGGTCAGTTTTGAATACTTTGTTCATATTTAATATGCAGACTCTGGCATGTTGCAGTACCTGAGTGACAGGAACACAAACCTCACTGACTTCAGGACAAATTGGTTTGTTTTCACAAGTAAAAGTAAAAATGTGGTCAGTTTCTATCTGCTGTGGAAACATTTCCAAGGTGTGTAGTCTGTACTATAGTCTGTAATGTAGTCTGTAATGTAGTCTGTACTATAGTCTGTACTATAGTCTGTACTATAGTCTGTAATGTAGTCTGTGCTATAGTCTGTAATGTAGTCTGTACTATAGTCTGTAATGTAGTCTGTACTATAGTCTGTAATGTAGTCTGTACTATAGTCTGTACTATAGTCTGTAATGTAGTCTGTACTATAGTCTGTACTATAGTCTGTACTATAGTCTGTGTGTGCTATAGTCTGTAATGTAGTCTGTGCTATAGTCTGTACTATAGTCTGTACTATAGTCTGTACTATAGTCTGTAATGTAGTCTGTACTATAGTCTGTACTATAGTCTGTAATGTAGTCTGTACTATAGTCTGTAATGTAGTCTGTGCTATAGTCTGTACTATAGTCTGTACTATAGTCTGTAATGTAGTCTGTACTATAGTCTGTACTATAGTCTGTACTATAGTCTGTAATGTAGTCTGTACTATAGTCTGTAATGTAGTCTGTGCTATAGTCTGTACTATAGTCTGTACTATAGTCTGTAATGTAGTCTGTACTATAGTCTGTACTATAGTCTGTAATGTAGTC
>NC_046974.1:1640000-1660000 GCF_009769545.1 Cyclopterus lumpus
GGGTCCAGACAAGACTTCAGAGGTGGAGGACATCCTGTTCTCATAGATGAAAACACCAGACTCCTCCTACAGTAGACGAACAGTGTTTCAATCTTTACAACCACAAATGAACACCGATCAAATCGAACGGTCAAATGCGTCATGTACCCTCAGGCTGGTGCCGCAGGCCGTGACGGGGAACTGGTAGATGGCGAAAGCTGAAGTGACGGCAACGGGTTTGCACTTTTCTTCCTCTGCCTGGAAATTAATGGACTCCAAGACGATGTTCGGGAGGGTGGCGTCTTTGGCCACCACCACGATGATCTGGGCGTCCTTGGTGCACTGGAGAGTCACTGGGGACCACACATTTGAAAAAACGAAGATGAGTGCTCTTGCCACGCTCTTTGAAGATATCCATTTAACTCTGAAAGAATTAGAAAATGACTTACCGAGTTTGCCGTAGAAGCACCTTCTTCCATCAAAGCAGCAGTTGATAGCCTCACAATCTGAGTCAGCGATGGCCGGAGCTCCACATGGTATCTTGTCGTCATCGGTCACCAGGCAATGCTGAGCTCCATCCGGGAGCGGGCGATCACTGGGGTGCGGCCGAGGGAACTGAGGCAACGTCTGAGGGATCGTCTGGGGCCTCTTGGGGAACTTCTGGGGCCTCTCGGGGAACGTCTGGGGCCTCTCGGGGAACGTCTGGGTCACCCGTGCGACCTGCCGGGGCCTCTTCTGAGGTATCTGCTTGGGATACTGAGCATCAGCCAGACAGCCGAGCAAGGCCACGGCCAGGAGACAACCAGGAATGAACTTCATCGCCGGCGGCTTCACGGGCACAACGATTCACAAAGAGCACCAGATGCTGTGAAGAAGCACGGTGTGACTTCACTGACTTTTATCAGGCGTTGGTCATGTTGACCTCGACTGCCAATCAAATGCTCCAGTCACTGTTTGGTCTGAGGAGATTAGAGGTATGGCCAAAAGAAAAGGGAGAACAGAGGTATCGCATCAGGAGAATATAACAGTGCACATAATAGTAAACTCCTTATTGCATGAACATTCATATTCATTGATTAGTATGAAATCTGTGCTCGCTACAAAGAGCTCACAGATTGTTATTGACCCCCCCCCCCCCCCCCAAAAAAAGGACATTTTGGCCTTTCCCAACAGGAACCTCCACGGGGTCTGTGTGACCTCCGGTGTGCAGGTCAGGATGTTTTAGTACAAAACAAATACGGCTTCACTCGCGGTATTTATCGTGAGTGAATGGGACAAAAAGTATTCAGAACCACCGAGAGGAGCGTCCCAATCCGTCCAGTGGAAAGAATGAGGGGAGTGGTGAGGAGGCGGTCTCTGGCTGTATGCCAAGTCGTTCCATAGCTGGCACAGAATCATCCTAGTGAATAGAATAACAATACATATTGTTATTTAGATTTTTACTTTACTTTTAACTTCCGATTTTACTCTTAATTTCTAATGTTCCCGACTAGTGAGCTAGTTGAGCACATGAGGGAGGAGACGTTGAAGAGAAGTGAACTGGGTGGACTCTAGGACCCTGTGACCTCATTTAACAGACTTTACACTTTAAACTCAGAGAGTAAGCAAAGATACACACAAAGTACACACAAAGTACACACAGAGTACACACAGAGTACACACAAAGTACACACAGAATACACACAGAGTACACACAAAGTACACACAGAGTACACACAAAGTACACACAGAGTACACACAGAGTACACACAAAGTACACACAGAATACACACATAGTACACACAAAGTACACACAGAGTACACACAAAGTACACACAGAATACACACAGAGTAAACACAAAGTACACACAGAATACACAGAGAGTACACACAAAGTACACACAGAGTACACACAAAGTACACACAGAGTACACACAGAGTACACACAGAATACACACAGTGTACACACAGAGTACACACAGAATACACACATAGTACACACAAAGTACACACAGAGTACACACAAAGTACACACAGAATACACACAGAATACACACAAAGTACACACAGAATACACACAGAGTACACACAAAGTCCACACAGAGTACACACAAAGTACACACAGAATACACACAGAGTACACACAAAGTACACACAGAGTACACACAGAGTACACACAAAGTACACACAGAGTACACACAGAGTACACACAAAGTACACACAGAATACACACAATGTACACACAGAGTACACACAGAGTACACACAAAGTACACACAGAATACACACAGAGTACACACAAAGTACACACAGAATACACACAGAGTACACACAAAGTACACACAAAGTACACACAAAGTACACACAGAGTACACACAAAGTACACACAAAGTACACACAGAGTACACACACAGTGTACACACAGAGTACACACAGAGTACACACAGAGTACACACAGAATACACACAAAGTACACACAGAGTACACACACAGTGTACACACAGAGAACACACAGAGTACACACAAAGTACACACAGAGTACACACAAAGTACACACAGAATACACACAGAGTACACACAGTGTACACAGAGTACACACAAAGTACACACAAAGTACACACAGAGTACACACAAAGTACACACAGTGTACACACAAAGTACACACAGAGTACACACAGAGTACACACAAAGTACACACAGACTACACACATAGTACACACAAAGTACACACAGAGTACACACAAAGTACACACAAAGTACACACAGAGTACACACAAAGTACACACAGAATACACACAGAGTACACACAAAGTACACACAGAGTACACACAAAGTACACACAGAATACACACAGAGTACACACAAAGTACACACAGAGTACACACAAAGTACACACAAAGTACACACAAAGTACACACAGAGTACACACAAAGTACACACAGAATACACACAGAGTACACACAAAGTACACACAGAGTACACACAGAGTACACACAAAGTACACACAGAGTACACACAAAGTACACACAGTGTACACACAAAGTACACACAGAGTACACACAGAGTACACACAAAGTACACACAGACTACACACATAGTACACACAAAGTACACACAGAGTACACACAAAGTACACACAAAGTACACACAGAGTACACACAAAGTACACACAGAATACACACAGAGTACACACAAAGTACACACAGAGTAAACACAAAGTACACACAGAATACACACAGAGTACACACAAAGTACACACAGAGTACACACAAAGTACACACAAAGTACACACAAAGTACACACAGAGTACACACAAAGTACACACAGAATACACACAGAGTACACACAAAGTACACACAGAGTACACACAGAGTACACACAGAATACACACATAGTACACACAAAGTACACACAGAATACACACAGAGTACACACAAAGTACACACAGAGTACACACAGAGTACACACAAAGTACACACAGAGTACACACAGAGTACACACAAAGTACACACAGAATACACACAGAGTACACACAAAGTACACACAGAATACACACAGAGTACACACAAAGTACACACAGAGTACACACAAAGTACACACAAAGTACACACAGAGTACACACAAAGTACACACAGAGTACACACAGAATACACACAAAGTACACACAAAGTACACACAGAGTACACACAAAGTACACACAGAGTACACACACAGTGTACACACAAAGTACACACAGAGTACACACAAAGTACACACAGTGTACACACAGAGTACACACACGATATCAACAGAACACACACACACTCTTTTGTAACTCATGCTAATTAATTCCTGCCTACTTTTCTCTGCTGTGTTTTCACACCTCACTGTCTGACACACTTGTTGACTGCTGCGTCTGTGTGTGTGTGTGTGTGTGTGTGTGTCTGTGTGTGTGTGTGTCTGTGTGTGTGTCTGTGTGTGTGTGTGCAGCCATGCCACTCTGAGTAATTAGTCTTTGGGTCGAGCAGAGAGCCAATACAATGTTTCTACAGCAGCCAAAACTCCTGAGACTCACCGTGACACACACACACACACACACACACACACACACACACACACACACACACACACAGAGACGCAGCAGTAGCAGGTTAGATTAATGTGTGTTGTGTTTGTCGTCCCGGAGGAAAGTAGTTCACTTAATAAAGAAAAATAATTCCTTCCCTCTTTCTCTGGATTCCCCTCACTTCATGTGTGTGTGTGTGTGTGTGTGTGTGTGTGTGTGTGTGTGTGTGTGTGTGTGTGTGTGTGTGTGTGTGTGTGTGTCTGCTCTCTCGTTAATATTGCGGATCAACATGTTTTATATTATTTATTATTATTTACTCGGCCTGCTATATTTAACTTTCTCTGCTGATTTATTTTCTGTTTTTGTTGTTTATCGTTGTTTATTGTTGTTTATTAAAAACTAAAATGTCAAATGATTCAAACTCAAACTGAAGGATCGAGTTAATAGAATATTTAACCTCCACTAAATGCAAAAAGAACGAACAGCGTCGTAAAAGAAAAAAACTAAATCACTCGATGAAACTGTGACTACTTGAACGTCAGCACACACACACACACACACACACACACACACACACACACACACACACACACACACACACACACACGGTCCACTTGAAGGAGAGTTGTATCATCATTTAGTCTCGTTTTATTTCCTCTGTTTCCTCGTTAGAAGCAGCAGATTAAAGCTGCACAGCCATTGGTCTTCATTTGGCCCAACACACACTGCTAATGGATGTGTGTGTGTGTGTGTGTGTGTGTGTGTGTCCCAACATACATGCACGTCTTGTAGCTGGTGGACGATTTGTTAGTACAGGTTCAACTGAGTGTGTGTGTGTGTGTGTGTGTGTAATTAGCCAGGTCAGGCTAATTGACCTTGTGGTGTGAGTGTGCGTTAGCCGCAGATTGCTAACGTTAGCGTTGAGTGTGATGGATGCGACTCAGAACTCGTTTCAGGAAGCAGCAGAAACACCAACAGGAAGCTGGACCCGGCTGACTCTGCTGCTTTTTATTTGTCAGTGATTGTCGAGAACCAACAGACACACACACACACACACACACACACACACACACACACACACACACACACACAGCGTCTGTCGTCTCTCATCCAGACGGGAAACTCTCTATTACAGGAAATACACACCAGGATTTAGACACATCTCCCAAATATTTCCAAAAGATCAATCAATTAGTACATTCATTTATAAAAATATACATTGTAACAATATAATATATATACATTGTAGTAATATAACATTGTAGTATTATAACATGGTAGTATTATAACGTGGTAGTATTATAACGTTGTAGTATTATAACATGGTAGTATTATAACGTGGTAGTATTATAACGTTGTAGTATTATAACGTTGTAGTATTATAACATGGTAGTATTATAACGTGGTAGTATTATAACGTTGTAGTATTATAACGTTGTAGTATTATAACATGGTAGTATTATAACGTGGTAGTATTATAACGTTGTAGTATTATAACGTTGTAGTATTGTAACGTGGTAGTATTATAACGTTGTAGTATTGTAACGTTGTAGTATTATAACGTTGTAGTATTGTAACGTGGTAGTATTATAACGTTGTAGTATTGTAACGTGGTAGTATTATAACGTTGTAGTATTGTAACGTGGTAGTATTATAACGTTGTAGTATTGTAACGTGGTAGTATTATAACGTTGTAGTATTGTAATGTGGTAGTATTATAACGTTGTAGTATTGTAATGTGGTAGTATTATAACGTTGTAGTATTGTAACGTGGTAGTATTATAACGTTGTAGTATTGTAACGTGGTAGTATTATAACGTTGTAGTATTATAACGTTGTAGTATTATAACGTTGTAGTATTGTAACGTGGTAGTATTATAACGTTGTAGTATTGTAACGTGGTAGTATTATAACGTTGTAGTATTGTAACGTTGTAGTATTATAACGTTGTAGTATTATAACGTTGTAGTATTATAACGTTGTAGTATTATAACGTTGTAGTATTGTAACGTGGTAGTATTATAACGTTGTAGTATTGTAACGTTGTAGTATTGTAACGTTGTAGTATTATAACGTTGTAGTATTATAACGTTGTAGTATTATAACGTTGTAGTATTGTAACGTGGTAGTATTATAACGTTGTAGTATTATAACGTTGTAGTATTGTAACGTGGTAGTATTATAACGTTGTAGTATTGTAACGTTGTAGTATTATAACGTTGTAGTATTATAACGTTGTAGTATTGTAACGTTGTAGTATTATAACGTTGTAGTATTATAACGTTGTAGTATTATAACGTTGTAGTATTGTAACGTTGTAGTATTGTAACGTTGTAGTATTATAACGTTGTAGTATTATAACGTTGTAGTATTATAACGTTGTAGTATTGTAACGTTGTAGTATTATAACGTTGTAGTATTATAACGTTGTAGTATTGTAACGTGGTAGTATTGTAACGTGGTAGTATTGTAACGTTGTAGTATTATAACGTTGTAGTATTATAACGTGGTACTATTATAACGTTGTAGTATTGTAACGTGGTAGTATTATAACGTGGTACTATTATAACGTTGTAGTATTGTAACGTGGTAGTATTATAACGTTGTAGTATTGTAACGTTGTAGTATTATAACGTTGTAGTATTATAACGTTGTAGTATTGTAACGTGGTAGTATTGTAACGTGGTAGTATTGTAACGTTGTAGTATTATAACGTTGTAGTATTATAACGTTGTAGTATTGTAACGTGGTAGTATTGTAACGTGGTAGTATTGTAACGTTGTAGTATTATAACGTTGTAGTATTATAACGTGGTACTATTATAACGTTGTAGTATTGTAACGTTGTAGTATTATAACGTGGTACTATTATAACGTTGTAGTATTGTAACGTGGTAGTATTATAACGTTGTAGTATTGTAACGTGGTAGTATCCGGTCACAGGTCCGGGCCCGGACCTGTGACCGGACCCGGACCCGGACCTGTGACCGGACCCTCCGTGCCGGGCGGCGGCTCCTCGGCCGTGTGGTCGATGCCCAGGAACAGGCCGCTCTTCCTCGGCTCTTTTTACAAATGATGAAACGATAAAAACAGGAAGTCATATTTCCTCCGCGAGAGATGAAAGGAGGAGCGGCTCCAGATGGATGAGGCGTTAACGTGACGCCGCGGCTCCGTGACTGCTATTGAACGGGCCGCATCCTTAACAAATGTCCCCATCACTCCTGCCTGTGCGCCGGGCCTCGACCCCCCCTCCCCCCCTGCGGAAGATGGATGTGCGTGCGTGTGGCCCGTGACAGAGTAATGCGTCCTGGCGTGCTAGTTGGGTTTATTAGCAGAAAGCAGTTCTTTCGGCCCCCGTGAGAGCGGCCCGGCCGTGATAGATGCGCCGAGGCGCCGCTTGATTCTGTCCATTTGTCACCCGGCCGCAGAGGAAGGGGTTAATCAGCTCTCTCTCTCCCTCTTTTTTACATTTTACATCCCTCCCTCCCTCCCTCCCTCCTCCTCTTCCTCCGTGTGTTCCTCGTTCCTTCTCTCCTTCCTCTGTCCCCCCTTTCCCCCTCGTTTCCTCCTCCCTCGCTCTCCCAATGTTGGTTATGTTTTGATTATATCGTTGGGTGCATGAAAAGAGGTGTGTGTGGGGGGGGGGGAATGGGGGGGGGGGGGGGGGGGGTCTGGAGCGGACCCCCGAGACTCCACTGGATAAAGGTCCCGAATGGAGACCAGAGCCGGTTATTTATCTCGTTTCCAAGAACTGGAACCCTGAAATATAGAAGCTGGTTAATTAATAACAACATTGAGATGTTGTGGTAAAAATCTATAATTTGTTTTATTGCAGTTGCAACACTGTCAAAGAAATGAGGAGAAACACTTCAGGTAACACATACAACATATTTATATATCTATATATGTATCTATATATGTATACAAATATTTCCAAAAGATCAATCAATTAGTAAATCAAAATGTACTTTTCTCTACAGATTCTAAAAAGTTGCAGCTTTTCTCTGTTTTATACCAATACAAATAAAATATAATTGATTTCCAAATGTTTTGATATTTGCACAATTTATTTATTGATTGAAAAGAATAATTATAACCGATTATTCAAAAATGAATATTTTACGTCTCAAGTGTTTGTAAAACGTTTGCAGTTTTAACCCTTATATAGTATATACTGTATGTATATATATATATATATATACTGTATATACATATATATATAAATATATATATTCAAATAAGATATAACCATTAATCCCAAAGAAAATTAATGTGCCAGTGTTCAATCAAAGATTAAAATAGAAGAATAAGAAACTTTTTAAAGATATATATAAATGTATTAACAATAGAGTAATTATTATGAACATTGAAATAATAATGACACCCGTCATTATAGATAAGATATCACATGAAACTTCACCACTTCATCACATTAAGAGTTATTGTGTTATAGGGTCAAAACATGACCTCATAGATATCACATGAAACTTCACCACTTCATCACTCACATTAAGAGTTATTGTGTTATTGGGTCAGAACATGACCTCATAGATATCACATGAAACTTCACCACTTCATCACTCACATTAAGAGTTATTGTGTTATTGGGTCAGAACATGACCTCATAGATATCACATGAAACTTCACCACTTCATCACTCACATTAAGAGTTATTGTGTTATAGGGTCAAAACATGACCTCATAGATATCACATGAAACTTCACCACTTCATCACATTAAGAGTTATTGTGTCATAGGGTCAAAACATGACCTCATAGATATCACATGAAACTTCACCACTTCATCTCTCACATTAAGAGTTATTGTGTTATAGGGTCAGAACATGACCTCATAGATATCACATGAAACTTCACCACTTCATCACATTAAGAGTTATTGTGTTATAGGGTCAAAACATGACCTCATAGATATCACATGAAACTTCACCACTTCATCTCTCACATTAAGAGTTAACTTTTCATTATTCTTTGTCACTATTATTATGAAAAAGGAATATTAGAATATGAAGAGTAGAAATACCGACGCACTCGTTAAACGACGACCGCGGCCGAAACATTTAAGGAGTAACGACGGCTAAAGAATATAAAAGCTGAAGCGGTGATGAAGAGGAGGAAGAGGGAGGAAGAGGAGACAGATGAAGGGATAAAGGAAGAAGGCGACCGGATGGAAACCAAAAGATAAAAAGTAATAGACTGAAAAGAGAGGGAGGATAAAAAGATAGAAACACATCCATCCATCTCCGCTTGTGGAAATAAGGGCCTCCTTGTTGTCAGCTTGTTATTTTCCCCTCCTCCTCCTCCTCCTCCTCCTCCTCCCTCGCTCTCCCTCTCCCTCTCCCTCTCCCTCTCCCTCCCTCTCTCTCTCTCTCCATTCATCCTTTCCTCGTTCTGTCATGTGTGAACGTATCGATTTGCCAGCGTTTTAACCATCAAACTGCAGCGCCGCTTTTTAAACAATATCTGACGGACGGAGGGAGGAGGAGGAGGAGGGGGGATGAAAGAGAGGAGGGGAGGAGGAAACTAGGAGGAGTTAAAGTGGAGAAAGGGATGAAGAGGAGATGAGGAGGAAAAGAAAAACAAAAAACAAGAGAAGGGGAGGATCGTGAACCATGAGAGGAGAAATGAGGACGTGAAAATGGAAATGAAGAAAGAAGCAACGATGAGAGGAAGGAAGGTTGAAAGGAAAGGAAGGGAAAAGAAGGAGGGATTAAAGAGGAATCAAAGGAAGGGAAAAGAAGGAGGGATTAAAGAGGAATCAAAGGAAGGGAAAAGAAGGAGGGATTAAAGAGGAATCAAAGGAAGGGAAAAGAAGGAGGGATTAAAGAGGAATCAAAGGAAGGGAAAAGAAGGAGGGATTAAAGAGGAATCAAAGGAAGGGAAAAGAAGGAGGGATTAAAGAGGAATCAAAAGAAGGGAAAAGAAGGAGGGATTAAAGAGGAATCAAAGGAAGGGAAAAGAAGGAGGGATTAAAGAGGAATCAAAGGAAGGGAAAAGAAGGAGGGATTAAAGAGGAATCAAAAGAAGGGAAAAGAAGGAGGGATTAAAGAGGAATCAAAAGAAGGGAAAAGAAGGAGGGATTAAAGAGGAATCAAAGGAAGGGAAAAGAAGGAGGGATTAAAGAGGAATCAAAAGAAGGGAAAAGAAGGAGGGATTAAAGAGGAATCAAAGGAAGGGAAAAGAAGGAGGGATTAAAGAGGAATCAAAAGAAGGGAAAAGAAGGAGGGATTAAAGAGGAATCAAAGGAAGGGAAAAGAAGGAGGGATTAAAGAGGAATCAAAAGAAGGGAAAAGAAGGAGGGATTAAAGAGGAATCAAAGGAAGGGAAAAGAAGGAGGGATTAAAGAGGAATCAAAGGAAGGGAAAAGAAGGAGGGATTAAAGAGGAATCAAAGGAAGGGAAAAGAAGGAGGGATTAAAGAGGAATCAAAGGAAGGGAAAAGAAGGAGGGATTAAAGAGGAATCAAAGGAAGGGAAAAGAAGGAGGGATTAAAGAGGAATCAAAGGAAGGGAAAAGAAGGAGGGATTAAAGAGGAATCAAAGGAAGGGAAAAGAAGGAGGGATTAAAGAGGAATCAAAGGAAGGGAAAAGAAGGAGGGATTAAAGAGGAATCAAAGGAAGGGAAAAGAAGGAGGGATTAAAGAGGAATCAAAGGAAGGGAAAAGAAGGAGGGATTAAAGAGGAATCAAAAGAAGGGAAAAGAAGGAGGGATTAAAGAGGAATCAAAGGAAGGGAAAAGAAGGAGGGATTAAAGAGGAATCAAAAGAAGGGAAAAGAAGGAGGGATTAAAGAGGAATCAAAAGAAGGGAAAAGAAGGAGGGATTAAAGAGGAATCAAAGGAAGGGAAAAGAAGGAGGGATTAAAGAGGAATCAAAAGAAGGGAAAAGAAGGGAAAAGAAGGAGGGATTAAAGAGGAATCAAAGGAAGGGAAAAGAAGGAGGGATTAAAGAGGAATCAAAAGAAGGGAAAAGAAGGAGGGATTAAAGAGGAATCAAAAGAAGGGAAAAGAAGGAGGGATTAAAGAGGAATCAAAAGAAGGGAAAAGAAGGAGGGATTAAAGAGGAATCAAAGGAAGGGAAAAGAAGGAGGGATTAAAGAGGAATCAAAGGAAGGGAAAAGAAGGAGGGATTAAAGAGGAATCAAAGGAAGGGAAAAGAAGGAGGGATTAAAGAGGAATCAAAGGAAGGGAAAAGAAGGAGGGATTAAAGAGGAATCAAAGGAAGGGAGGACATGAGGAGTGAGGAGGAGAGGACAATAAGGGAGGAGTAGGAAGAGGAAGTGGAGATAAAAATGAAGAGTGAAGAACGTCAGGAGGAAAAGGAGAGAGAGAAGAACGATGTGAGAGGAAGTGGGGAGGAAACACAAGGAGGAGAAGGAGGAAGAGGAAGAGGACGATAGGAGGAGGAAGAGGAGGGGAGGAGGGGGAGAGGAGTAGGAGGAAAAGGAAGAGGAATATAGGAGGAGGAAGAGGAGAGGAGGAGGAGGAGGAGGAGGAGGAGGAGGAGGAGGAGGAAGAGGAAGAGGAGGAGAAGGAGGAAGAGGAAGAGGAGGAGGAGGGAGAGGAAGAGAAAGATAGGAGGAGGAAGAGGAGGAGGAAGAGGAGAGGAGGAGTAGGAGGAAGAGGAAGAGGAGGAGGAGAGGAGTAGGAGGAAGAGGAAGAGGAATATAGGAGGAGGAAGAGGAGGGGAGGAGGGGGAGGAGGAGGAAGAGGGAGAAGAAGAGGAATATAGGAGGAGGAAGAGGAAGAGGAGGAGAGGAAGAGGATGAGAGGAAGAGGAGGAGAAGGAGGAAGAGGAAGAGGAGGAGGAGGAGGGAGAGGAAGAGAAAGATAGGAGGAGGAAGAGGAGAGGAGGAGTAGGAGGAAGAGGAAGAGGAGTAGGAGGAAGAGGAAGAGGAATATAGGAGGAGGAAGAGGAGGGGAGGAGGGGGAGGAGGAGGAGGAGGAAGAGGGAGAAGAAGAGGAATATAGGAGGAGGAAGAGGAGGGGAGGAGGGGGAGGAGGAGGAAGAGGGAGAAGAAGAGGAATATAGGAGGAGGAAGAGGAAGAGGAGGAGAGGAAGAGGATGAGAGGAGGAGGAGGAGAGGAGGAGGAGGAGAGGAAGAGAGGAGGAGGAGGAAGAGGAAGAGAGGAGGAGAGGAGGAGGAGGAGGAAGAGGAAGAGAGGAGGAGGAGGAGGAGGAGGTGGAAGAGGAGGAGCTCCATCAGTCTGGCTTCACCTCCGAGAGCAGACAGAGTCATCAAGGCAGAAAATAGAGAAAGAGAAGAAGAAACCTTTGAAGAGAAGAGCGACAGAATAAAGGAGAAAGAAAGAAAGAAAGAATACGTGAAAGTACTGAAAGAGAGTTTTTATTTTACTACTGTTAAAGATGCATTATTTTTATTTATTTTAAACTAAAATGTAACTTGTTGATTGTTTTTAATTTAGAATTATATTTTGACCAGTAAATAAACAAATATATTCGGTACGATTTTTATTAAACTTCTTTTGTCTTTGCATTTTTTTTAGAATAATTAGGAATAAAAACAAATGGATGGAAAACAATAACAATAAAAAACAGAATGAATGAATTAAAGACGGAGGAAAAGATAAATACATTTAAAACACAATTAAAAAGCGCTCGTCCTTTATGGATCAACGTTGGTCCTCATTTACCACAGTGTGTCTGTGTGTGTGTGTGTGTGTGTGTGTGTGTGTCTGTGTCTGTGTCTGTGTGTGTGTGAGTGTGTGTGTGTGAGTGTGTGTGTGCGTGTGTGTGTGTGTGTCTGTGTGTGTGTCTGTGTGTGTGTGAGTGTGTGTGTGTGTGTGTGTGTCTGTGTGTGTGTGTGTGTATGTGTGTCTGTGTGTGTGTGAGTGTGTGTGTGTGTGTGTGTGTGTCTGTGTGTGTGTGAGTGTGTGTGTGTGTGTCTGTGTGTGTGTGTCTGTGTGTGTGTGAGTGTGTGTGTGTGAGTGTGTGTGTGCGTGTGTGTGTGTGTGTCTGTGTGTGTGTGAGTGTGTGTGTGTGTGTGTGTGATCCTCAGACCTCCTGCTGAGCCTAGAGATCTAACACACACTCAACTGAGATCTGAGGACATGTTTATGGTTGATGTCGTCTCCTAAAGGTTAATGCGTTCATATTTTCATATATTCATGTATTTATGTGTTCATGTGTTCATGTGTTTATGTGTTCATGTGTTCATATGTTCATGTGTTCATATGTTCATATGTTCATGTATTCATGTGTTCATATGTTCATGCGTTCATATGTTCATGCATTCATGTGTTCATATGTTCATGTGTTCATGTATTCATGTGTTCATATGTTCATGCGTTCATATGTTCATGCATTCATGTGGTCATATGTTCATGTGTTCATATGTTCATGTGTTCATATGTTTATGTATTCATGTGTTCATATGTTCATATGTTCATATGTTCATATGTTCATGTATTCATGTGTTCATATGTTCATGTGTTCATATGTTTATGTGTTCATATGTTCATATGTTTATGTGTTCATGTTCATGTATTCATGTGTTCATATGTTCATGTGTTCATATGTTCATGTATTCATGTGTTCATATGTTCATGTGTTCATATGTTCATATGTTCATGTATTCATGTGTTCATATGTTCATGCGTTCATATGTTCATGCATTCATGTGTTCATATGTTCATGTGTTCATATGTTCATGTGTTCATATGTTTATGTATTCATGTGTTCATATGTTCATATGTTCATATGTTCATGTATTCATGTGTTCATATGTTCATGTGTTCATATGTTTATGTGTTCATATGGTCATATGTTTATGTGTTCATGTTCATGTATTCATGTGTTCATATGTTCATGTGTTCATATGTTCATGTATTCATGTGTTCATATGTTCATGTGTTCATAAGTTCATATGTTCATGTATTCATGTGTTCATATGTTCATGTGTTCATATGTTTATGTGTTCATATGTTTATGTATTCATGTGTTCATATGTTCATATGTTCATATGTTCATGTATTCATGTGTTCATATGTTCATATGTTCATGTATTCATATGTTCATATGTTCATGTGTTCATGTGTTCATATGTTCATGTATTCATGTGTTAATATGTTCATGTGTTCATATGTTAATGTGTTCATATGTTAATGTATTCATGTGTTCATATGTTCATGTGTTCATATGTTCATATGTTCATGTATTCATATGTTCATATGTTCATATGTTCATGTATTCATGTGTTCATGTGTTCATATGTTCATGTATTCATGTGTTCATATGTTCATGTATTCATATGTTCATATGTTCATATGTTCATGTGTTCATGTATTCATGTGTTCATGTGTTCATATGTTCATGTGTTCATATGTTCATGTATTCATATGTTCATATGTTCATATGTTCATGTGTTCATGTATTCATGTGTTCATGTGTTCATATGTTCATGTGTTCATGTGTTCATATGTTCATGTATTCATATGTTCATATGTTCATATGTTCATGTGTTCATGTATTCATGTGTTCATGTGTTCATATGTTCATGTGTTCATATGTTCATGTGTTCATATGTACTGACTTTACTACTGACTATAGTTTTTTCTTGTTTAGCAACATATTCACGTGTGTTTTTGTGTATAAACATGTCATAATCTTCTGGATGGTTCCCCAGAGGATGAATCCTCCTGACCTCGGTGACCCTCCTCCTGTAGCGCCACCATCAGGCCAACGTTTACCGCGTGCAATACTTTCCGGAGCTCTCTCTCCAGTGTCGCTCTAACAACTCTCGGTTTTAGTTTAAAAACTCAGAAACAAGTGCAGATGATAAATGGAAGAAAATGGTTTCAGCCCCTTAACGTAAAAACAAGTAAAAAACAAAATAAAAATAGTTCCAAAGAAGATTACGTGTGAGACAGGAATCTCTCCTCTAATTGGCCGATGAGAGGCGTCCGCCGGTCGGTGTGTGTCAGCCTTTCGATTTTTCCTCGCATGCATCCCTCTCTCTCTCTCTCTCTCTCTCTCTCGTGAGGAGGAGGAAGACGAAGAGGAAGATGAAGAGGAGGAGGTGTCACAGGACGGTGACAGGACGGCAGCTGCTCTCTCTCCCCCTTTCCTCTCTCTGTCTCTCGGCCTCCTCATCGGTCCGGATGAACGAAACTCAGGGGAAATCATGACTATGTTTACCCTGACCCCCCCTCCCGAGTCTCTGTCCCACAACCCCCTGCCACCCCCCCATATCTCTGTTTTCCACCCCATGATGGTGGTTGTTAGACAGATAGACAGCCCCCCCACCTCCCTCTTGTAAATGTGTGACCTCCGCTAGAAAGAAAAGAAGAAGGAAGAGATAGAGGGGGAAAAATGGCTGGCAATTGGCGGTGATGTGAGGAGGGAGGGGGGGGGGGGGGGGGGGGGGGGGGGGAGTAAAGGCCAGACAATTGGTGGTGAGGGATGCAAGAGAGGGAGAGAAAGAGGCCTTGAGAGGGCGATCAATGCGATGTTCACCTGCCGTCCACCTCCCCAATTTAAAGAGAAGGAGCGCTAACGATTTCCCCGGGCGGCTCCTCCGGCCTGATGGAGCCCGAGAGGAGAGGAGGCGCAGAGAAAGGAGAAGAATTAGGCTTTCTGCGCGGCATTGCATATAGATGGGAGGCGAGGCTGTCGGAAAATTAGCTTTTAATGGCATGTAGTTAAAAAAAAAACAACAACAAGCCAGAAACAAAAGGTGGGAAATGTTTTTTAATAGGAGCAGAAGTGGAGAAATCAGGCTTTTAATGCAGGAACGCAAACAGATGGGAGGAGAAGTACTGGCCAATCGGTGAAGAGCACAAGAGAGAGGAATTTATGTTTAATGCAAGAATGTATGGAGGAAAGAAAGAGTAGAAAACAAGCTCACAGTGTAAAGGCTGCATTTAAATAGGAATGCATGTCGTTAAGAAGAAATACCTTTTACTGTTATTAACCCAAATGTAAACAGGTAGTTTGTGCATAACTCATTAAGAAAGAAAGACGGGAAACATTTGAGGATGAGATGGCATTTCTTTTATTAATGCATGCAAATGCAAAAGAAAGCAATAACAACTTTGCGTGACTATAAAATGAACCTTTACTTGAAATGCCAAAAGAACGAGCATCAAGCTCACAGTGGTACTGCTGTGACATACTCAGGCCACCAGTGGCAGCACTGAGCACTGCACTGGTTGTATAGAAGTCTATGCTTCATGTGTTAAAGCTGCATTCTCTCTCCTGACCACCAGGGGGCGACTCCTCTGGTTGTATAGAAGTATATGCTTCATGTGTTAAAGCTGCATTCTCTCTACTGACCACCAGGGGGCGACTCCTCTGGTTGTATAGAAGTCTATGCTTCATGTGTTAAAGCTGCATTCTCTCTCCTGACCACCAGGGGGCGACTCCTCTGGTTGTATAGAAGTCTATGCTTCATGTGTTAAAGCTGCATTCTCTCTCCTGACCACCAGGGGGCGACTCCTCTGGTTGTATAGAAGTCTATGCTTCATGTGTTAAAGCTGCATTCTCTCTACTGACCACCAGGGGGCGACTCTTCTGGTTGTATAGAAGTCTATGCTTCATGTGTTAAAGCTGCATTCTCTCTACTGACCACCAGGGGGCGACTCTTCTGGTTGTATAGAAGTCTATGCTTCATGTTAAAGCTCCACTTGGAGTCAAACAGACCATAAAGCAGAGTATGCTTTAGGGCGGGGCCACAAGGTGATTGACAGGTCTCTTCTATACGCCGTCTCCTTCCTGTTCACTAGTTGCATCAACAACAAAAAACAAAACGTCAAACTAAATTTGAATTGACTGTGTGTCATTATCATAATATATCAAGACACAATAAGTCACTTAACTTTGTCCCTTTTTATTGGAGCTAGCTAGCTAGCTAGCTAGCTAGCTCCAGTCTCTGTGCTAAGCTAAGCTAAACACGTCTTCTTGAGAGGAAACCGGTCTGGTTTCCCAAAAAAAAAGAACAGCCGTCCTGCAGCAGACACCTGGCGCCACTCACGGCGCCGTAAACACAGTTTAACGGCTGGACGTCGATATGTAATCCAGTGGAGCGTTGGAGACGTCGGACTGGGAGACGTCGGACTGGGAGACGTCGGACTGGGAGACGTCGGACTGGGAGACGTCGGACTGGGAGACGTCGGACTGGGAGACGTCCGACTGGGAGACGTCGGACTGGGAGACGTCGGACTGGGAGACGTCGGACTGGGAGACGTCGGACTGGGAGACGTCCGACTGGGAGACGTCGGACTGGGAGACGTCGGACTGGGAGACGTCGGACTGGGAGACGTCCGACTGGGAGACGTCGGACTGGGAGACGTCGGACTGGGAGACGTCGGACTGGGAGACGTCGGACTGGGAGACGTCCGACTGGGAGACGTCGATACGTCAGACGGATCATTCCTGAGCTCCTGGACCTGGTGGCCTCACTGAGGCTGGATCTACATTGACGGGGTGTCATTGTCATGATATCAAGGCTATAATAAGACACTGTGATATGTGTGAGCACCCCTCCTCCTCCTCCTCTTCCTCCTCCTCCTCCTCCTCCTCCACTTCCTTCTGCTCCTCCTCCTCTTCCTCCTCCTCCTCCTCCTCTTCCTCCTCCTCCTCCACTTCCTTCTGCTCCTCCTCCTCTTCCTCCTCCTCCTCTTCCTCCTCTTCATCCTCCTCCTCCTCTCCTCTCCTCTCCTCCTCCTCCTCCTCCTTCTCCTCTCCCTCCTCCTCCTCCTCCTCCTCCTTCTCCTCCTCCTCCTCTTTGACACATCTAAGAATTCATGTTTCCTGTTCTCCTGCCCTGAACCTGTCAGGAGGAGGAGGGAGAGGAGAAGGAGGAAGAGGAGGTTTGAGAAGGAAGGAAGGCGATGATGGTCGCCGTCGAGGAGGAGGAGGAGAAGGAGGAAGAAGAGGAGGAGGAGGAAGAGGAGGAGTAGGAGGAGGAGGAGGAGGAGGAGGAAGAGGAGGTAAAAAAGGGAAGGAAGGCGATGATGGTCGCCGTCGAGGAGGAGGAGGAAGAGGAGGAAGAAGAGGAGGAGGAGGAAGAGGAGGAGGAGGAGGAGGAAGAGGAGGTGCACGTTCATGTTGGTGAGGAGGAGAAGAGAGAATTAATTTGACGTTGTTTGTTGTTCTTGTTTTGATTTATTGATATTTATTCACTTAAAGTAATAAAGTATAAAAGTGATTATGAGAATGGGAATTATAAAACACTAAATGTCAGCGAGTGACCAGATATTATGAAGTGTTATGATATTTGACCTTTTAAGTCATTATAAAATGTTGTATTATTGTATCGTAAATATTCTTATGTTGCTTACATTTTATATTTTTAGTGATAATTTATTATTATTAAGATGGAATTAAAGCACTAGCACCTTGTCCTCATATTTGTACTTAAGTAAGTTATAAATGTGCTTTTGTCTTCAATACTTTCACACAAAACAAATATTATTTCACACAAAACGCAAATATTATGCTGCGCAAAAGCAACGTCATGTTTTGCCGTCGACCAATCAGAGTGGACCTGGAGGCAACGTGGAGGTTTTGAACCAACAACCTTCACAAAGGCAGCGCACACTTCTTCTGACGTTACCTTTCACAATAAAAGCCCTCGACGCTCTGCTCTTAGTTATCTGAAGGGAAGGAAACAAGGTGATATGTGAGTGATATGTTATCCAAGTATTCATTTTAAATTCCTTTTACTTTTCTTCAGACTTAAAACCATTAACGTATCATATCCATAAACAACAACAAATAAATGAGCCGGTGACAGACAGGTCTCCTCACCACGATTAAAAGTTAAAATACAAGTTTTTTAAGGGCCACTCATACGTATCTCCTGGACTCAGTCAAGTTATTAAAGGAAACAAACGTTTCAGGATTGATTTTCAAGCTTCCAGCAGAAAAACATTCGATACGGAAAAAAAGTGAGAACGACTTCGATCCGCTGGAGCTTCGAGTCTTTTGGACTTTCCACAGGTCACTCACATCCTGGTCTGTGGGTCACAGTTAAAGGGCCAGACGTTCATATCCTGGAGAGGTCAGCCCGACCCAGAACATGATGTTCATTATCAGTGTTTGTGTCCACGCTCGAGGCCCTGGGAACGCCATCTAGGGACCGTTGGTCCACTTCTACCAGGTCTCTCCGAGTCTAGGTCCCTCCTAGTGGGGAAGTCCACGCTGGAGGCCCTGGGAACGCCATCTAGGGACCGTTGGTCCACTTCTACCAGGTCTCTCCGAGTCTAGGTCTCTCCTAGTGGGGAAGTCCACGCTGGAGGCCCTGGGAACGCCATCTAGGGACCGTTGGTCCACTTCAACCAGGTCTCTCCGAGTCTAGGTCTCTCCTAGTGGGGAAGTCCACGCTGGAGGCCCTGGGAACGCCATCTAGGGACCTTTGGTCCACTTCTACCAGGTCTCTCCGAGTCTAGGTCTCTCCTAGTGGGGAAGTCCACGCTGGAGGCCCTGGGAACGCCATCTAGGGACCGTTGGTCCACTTCAACCAGGTCTCTCCGAGTCTAGGTCCCTCCTAGTAGGGAAGTCCACGCTCGAGGCCCTGGGAACGCCATCTAGGGACCGTTGGTCCACTTCTACCAGGTCTCTCCGAGTCTAGGTCTCTCCTAGTGGGGAAGTCCACGCTGGAGGCCCTGGGAACGCCATCTAGGGACCGTTGGTCCACTTCAACCAGGTCTCTCCGAGTCTAGGTCTCTCCTAGTGGGGAAGTCCACGCTGGAGGCCCTGGGAACGCCATCTAGGGACCGTTGGTCCACTTCAACCAGGTCTCTCCGAGTCTAGGTCCCTCCTAGTAGGGAAGTCCACGCTGGAGGCCCTGGGAACGCCATCTAGGGACCGTTGGTCCACTTCTACCAGGTCTCTCCGAGTCTAGGTCTCTCCTAGTGGGGAAGTCCACGCTCGAGGCCCTGGGAACGCCATCTAGGGACCGTTGGTCCACTTCTACCAGGTCTCTCCAAGTCTAGGTCTCTCCTAGTGGGGAAGTCCACGCTCG
>NC_046974.1:1665000-1682500 GCF_009769545.1 Cyclopterus lumpus
GAACAATGACGAAAGATGAAACGTGACAGTCGGAATCTGGTAACCGTCGGTAACAACACACCAAAACAAAGTACAACGTTTCAACTACAGTGTTTATGTCCACACCTCCTTCCCTTCTGTGCATTGTGTGCTGTAGTTTTTTGCTAACATGACATGGTGGTGCTAATATCTCTTTTTATACAAAGCATGAGAAATCTTCATTTTCAATGATAGAAATATTTAAAAAGTGCAAGAATGGCATTTGACACTTGCTACAGTTAGTCCTTTGCATATGTTTGGCATTGATATTCAGGTATTGACAAGATGCATAGATATGATGTTAGCAATAAGAGGTTAAAGAGGAGCTACATCGTTCTGGAAGTGTACGTTCTCATGATGCTTCAACAGTCTCACGGCAGTTCAGTTCAAGTAGTCACAAAATGCAATCCAATGGTCTTTGAGTACCGGAACAATATCCAGGAACAATATCCATTATGTTAAACTAACAGTTAGGTTTAGACAACAACACCAACAGTTAGGTTTAGACAACAACACCAACAGTTAGGTTTAGACAACAACACCAACAGTTAGGTTTAGACTACAACACCAACAGTTAGGTTCAGACAACAACATCAACAGTTAGGTTTAGACAACAACACCAACAGTTAGGTTTAGACAACTAAACCAACAGTTAGGTTTAGACAACAACAACAACAGTTAGGTTTAGACAACAACACCAACAGTTAGGTTTAGACTACAACACCAACAGTTAGGTTTAGACAACAACACCAACAGTTAGGTTTAGACAACTAAACCAACAGTTAGGTTTAGAAAACAACACGAACAGTTAGGTTTAGACAACTAAACCAACAGTTAGGTTTAGACAACTAAAACAACAGTTAGGTTTAGACAACAACACCAACAGTTAGGTTTAGACAACTAAACCAACAGTTAGGTTTAGACAACAACACCAACAGTTAGGTTTAGACTACAACACCAACAGTTAGGTTCAGACAACAACATCAACAGTTAGGTTTAGACAACAACACCAACAGTTAGGTTTAGACAACTAAACCAACAGTTAGGTTTAGACAACAACAACAACAGTTAGGTTTAGACAACAACACCAACAGTTAGGTTTAGACTACAACACCAACAGTTAGGTTTAGACAACAACACCAACAGTTAGGTTTAGACAACTAAACCAACAGTTAGGTTTAGAAAACAACACGAACAGTTAGGTTTAGACAACTAAACCAACAGTTAGGTTTAGACAACTAAAACAACAGTTAGGTTTAGACAACAACACCAACAGTTAGGTTTAGACAACAACACCAACAGTTAGGTTTAGACAACAACACCAACAGTTAGGTTTAGACAACTAAACCAACAGTTAGGTTTAGACAACAACACCAACAGTTAGGTTTAGACAACTAAACCAACAGTTAGGTTTAGACAACAACACCAACAGTTAGGTTTAGACTACAACACCAACAGTTAGATTTAGACAACTAAACCAACAGTTAGGTTTAGATAACTACACAACCAGTAAGGTTTAGACAACTAAACCAACAGTTAGGTTTAGACAACAACACCAACAGTTAGGTTTAGACAACTAAACCAACAGTTAGGTTTAGACAACAACACCAACAGTTAGGTTTAGACAACTAAACCAACAGTTAGGTTTAGACAACAACAACAACAGTTAGGTTTAGACAACAACACCAACAGTTAGGTTTAGACAACAACACCAACAGTTAGGTTTAGACAACAACACCAACAGTTAGGTTTAGACAACTAAACCAACAGTTAGGTTTAGACAACAACACCAACAGTTAGGTTTAGACTACAACACCAACAGTTAGGTTTAGACAACAACACCAACAGTTAGGTTTAGACAACTAAACCAACAGTTAGGTTTAGATAACTACACCAACAGTTAGGTTTAGACAACAACACCAACAGTTAGGTTTAGACTACAACACCAACGGTTAGGTTTAGACAACTAAACCAACAGTTAGGTTTAGACAACAACACCAACAGTTAGGTTTAGACAACTAAACCAACAGTTAGGTTTAGACAACAACACCAACAGTTAGGTTTAGACAACTAAACCAACAGTTAGGTTTAGACAACAACACCAACAGTTAGGTTTAGACAACTAAACCAACAGTTAGGTTTAGACAACAACACCAACAGTTAGCTTTAGACTACAACACCAACAGTTAGGTTTAGACAACTAAACCAACAGTTAGGTTTAGACAACAACACCAACAGTTAGGTTTAGACAACAACACCAACAGTTAGGTTTAGACAACTAAACCAACAGTTAGGTTTAGACAACAACACCAACAGTTAGGTTTAGACTACAACACCAACGGTTAGGTTTAGACAACTAAACCAACAGTTAGGTTTAGACAACAACACCAACAGTTAGATTTAGATAACTACACCAACAGTTAGGTTTAGACAACAACACCAACAGTTAGGTTTAGACAACAACACCAACAGTTAGGTTTAGACAACAACACCAACAGTTAGGTTTAGACAACAACACCAACAGTTAGGTTTAGACAACAACACCAACAGTTAGGTTTAAACAACTACACCAACAGTTAGGTTTAGATAACTACACCAACAGTTAGGTTTAGACAAACTAAACCAACAGTTAGGTTTAGACAACTAAACCAACAGTTAGGTTTAGACAACAACACCAACAGTTAGGTTTAGACAACAACACCAACAGTTAGGTTTAGACAACTAAACCAACAGTTAGGTTTAGACAACAACACCAACAGTTAGGTTTAAACAACAACACCAACAGTTAGGTTTAGACAACAACACCAACAGTTAGCTTTAGACAACAACACCAACAGTTAGGTTTAGACAACAACAACAGTTAGGTTTAGACAACAACACCAACAGTTAGGATTAGACAACAACACCAACAGTTAGGTTTAGACAACAACACCAACAGTTAGGTTTAGACAACTAAACCAACAGTTAGGTTTAAACAACAACAACATTAGTTAAGTTTAGACAACAACACCAACAGTTAGGTTTACACAACAACACCAACAGTTAGGTTTAGACAACAACACCAACAGTTAGGTTTAGACAACAACACCAACAGTTAGGTTTAGACAACAACACCAACAGTTAGGTTTAGACAAACTAAACCAACAGTTAGGTTTAGACAACAACACCAACAGTTAGGTTTAGACAACAACACCAACAGTTAGGTTTAGACAACAACAACAGTTAGGTTTAGGTTCGGTGTCCCTGTACACAAAAAATAGATTGTTTTGTGTCTATTTCTGCTCTGGCTGGATGTTTGTCATGTCCTAGTCACAGTTCATTATTTAGTTTGACACAGAGTTTTCTAATGGGTGGTGCTAACTAGCACCCATTAGATATAGCAAGTATGCTAACGTATAAAACCGTTAGCATGACGCAATGATGAATCGGATAAATACTACGTTCATGAAAATCTCATATCTCCTGGTTTTGGTATTTTTTTATAAAATGATCATCTCGGAGGTCACAAATAAAAAGTCTCAAATATGTAGATCGAAGTTGCTTCGTTGTTTTAAATGTGGCATTTCTGCTACCAACATGGAAAAGTGGCCATTTTTGGAGATATAAGGTCTTCACCTGAGCATTGAAAATAATATGACATGCAAATGTTTGTGGTTTCCTTCACTATTCACCATTCATTTGTATTGAGTGCTGCAGGAATGAGTCCTAAAACCTCAAATGAGTCATCATTTTTTCACTTCCTGTTTCCTCGTTTCAACGTCAATGTGTTTTTAGTTAGATGAAGATTATCTTGATGAACAAAACGTGCAAGAATTATAAACATTTGTTTGCTACAGAGATTTTTTTTGTCTTTTCTGCAATAATCCAAAATGCAATGAAAGAATCCCATTGGCTGTTTGTGGAGCGAACCAGTGTGGCGGTCTATTGACCCCAGATTAATATTTCTTTGACCTGTACTTCCTGTTGTCAGAAAGTGATATGTTCTTTTAATAACTGAAAATATTACTTAGATTTTTTCTGCGTACAGTAAAAAGTGTTTGGTAGCATGCTAGCATTAGCAAACATACTGTTAGCATGTTACAAATAGATCTTAACATGCTAACGTTTAGCACGTTCATGTTAGTGTGCTAATAGAGCCGATTATTGGCATTCAACATGTTTTGGATACCAAACTAAAAACCTTTTCACTATATTTAAAGCTGGTTGTTCAAATTATTAGTTTTAGTTTCGTCTCTTTGATTAAATGTTCCCAGATTTCAATCACACATTTTGATAATTCTTTTGCAGCTTTTTGTGTTTGGAAAACAACAAACACTGACGAATTTGAGAAGCTAAACTGTTTTGTTGAATACAAAAAAATATCTCTATATATATCTATTTCTTCAAAATGTAAATGTTTTTGTATCATTACAGAAAACTCTGTACTAAAACATTTCAAACTATACCGAGCCCTTCTTGCTAGCATTAGCACGTTTAACATGCAAAAGTGATCGTATGAAAAAGTGAATTTGGCAAACTTGACTTCTGATTGATCACCAGAATATAATATCGTATAATAAACCGTCTACCAGCCCTCCACCTCCACCACGAAGGGCTCTTTGACGGGGATCCGTCCGCTGTTGACGACCACACACTCGGTGTACGGCAGGTTCCTGTCGTTGGTGTCCTGGAGCTCGATGGTGTGAACCACAGACTGCCAGAGATACAGGTTTCATATTAGAGGACAACATCTGGAACAAGCAGCAATTGTTTGGGTTTTTTAATTTAGATTTCATCAATTATGATGGAAGAAGTATTCACATCCTTTACTGCAGTAAAAGTACAAATACCAGACTGTGAAAATACTCCGGCACTCAAAACCTTACTGAAGTAAAAGTATGTTTCAAAAGGTAGCTAAAGAATAAAAGTAAAAGTATTGCAGCTTTGTGAAGATGCTTTTTCCAGCTGATCCAGGAAGTAGCAGTAGTACTAAAGGTCCATAAAATGGAAGAACTCAACTGAAGTACATAAGAAATGAATGTACTTGAGTAAATGTACATTGTATTGTTGTTTTTATGGTTCTTTGTTACTTCAAAATATTTTAAAACTATTTCATTGACTTGGTTTTGTTATGTGTGTTCAGTAGGTCAACATATACATCTGTAATTCAGACCTGGTTCATAACAAACATTATTTTAGTTGGTTCATAACAACAAAAATGTAAAAGTTGAATTGGATTTTTCCAACTTCATTTGAAAACAAGCTTTTTGACAAACTCCATCTTCTGATGAAGTCCAGGAGATGCCGCTGAAAGCTCCAGTAATTATGGAGGGGTTGGTAAAACATCTCAAAATCATACTTCAGCTTGTTGGGTAGACAAACTGTTTCCTCTTGAAGAGAGGGCGGGGCTTAATTACACTACTTCCTGTATGGGCGGAATCTATACAGGAAGCAGGTCACCTGTGGCACAACTTTTCTCAACCAGGAAGTGAATGAACCATGTGTGAATGAACTGTACGTTTAAGAATTAAAAAAAAACAAATTCAAACTGTTGACTGGACTCTAAACATCGAACATCTCTTTGTTTGCAGCATTACTGAAAGAAGTGCCGACCCACCATCCCGTCCAGGATTTTGCCGAAGACCACGTGTTTCCCGTCCAGCCACGGCGCTTTGGCAGCCAGGATGAAGAACTGCGATCCGTTGGTGTCGGGACCGGCGTTCGCCATGCTCACCTGTACGCGGACGCACAACCACACGGTGCGACACATTGTGTAGCGATAGAGCCACACCTCCCATCCAGAGAGAGGAGGATCAAAGCAGATCATATAAGCAGTATATATCTGTGTGAGCTCACCCATCCGGACCCCAAATGCTTCAGTTTGAAGTTTTCATCTGTAAAGGTGGTTCCATAGATGCTGTGACCTGGATGGAGAAAGAGTTCAGTCACTTTCAGGTGGACAATTCGTTCTTGTTGCTTTAAGAAACAGAGTTCGTGTCTTCATACAACAGTGTGTGTGATAGCTCACGGAAAAAGGAATTATTTTGGGGGTTTTTATGAGAAAGTCCTGCAACAAGAGTCAATAATTTCCCGCTTGTTACTGGAAGTCTTTTCAAAGTGAACTTCTGTCTTCAAAGGAAACAACTTGGTTAAGTTTAGGCAGCGAAGCTATTCGTGTCATTTCATTTGAAATAACCACTGAAGTGACGTCACTCAGGAGCAGAGACTTTAAACCAGAAGAGTGTTCCACCTCGTGTTGTGGTTTTATGGTAGTGGGCTTGTTGTCTAAACCTAACTGTTGTTGTTGTTGTCTAAACCTAACTGTTGTTGTTGTCTAAACCTAACTGTTGTTGTTGTTGTCTAAACCTAACTGTTGGTGTTGTTGTCTAAACCTAACTGTTGTTGTTGTTGTCTAAACCTAACTGTTGTTGTTGTCTAAACCTAACTGTTGTTGTTGTTGTCTAAACCTAACTGTTGGTGTTGTCTAAACCTAACTGTTGTTGTTGTTGTCTAAACCTAACTGTTGGTGTTGTTGTCTAAACCTAACTGTTGTTGTTGTTGTCTAAACCTAACTGTTGTTGTTGTCTAAACCTAACTGTTGTTGTTGTTGTCTAAACCTAACTGTTGGTGTTGTCTAAACCTAACTGTTGTTGTTGTTGTCTAAACCTAACTGTTGGTGTTGTTGTCTAAACCTAACTGTTGTTGTTGTTGTCTAAACCTAACTGTTGTTGTTGTCTAAACCTAACTGTTGTTGTTGTTGTCTAAACCTAACTGTTGGTGTTGTTGTCTAAACCTAACTGTTGTTGTTGTCTAAACCTAACTGTTGTTGTTGTTGTTGTTGTCTAAACCTAACTGTTGGTGTTGTCTAAACCTAACTGTTGTTGTTGTTGTCTAAACCTAACTGTTGTTGTTGTCTAAACCTAACTGTTGTTGTTGTTGTCTAAACCTAACTGTTGGTGTTGTTGTCTAAACCTAACTGTTGTTGTTGTTGTCTAAACCTAACTGTTGTTGTTGTCTAAACCTAACTGTTGTTGTTGTTGTCTAAACCTAACTGTTGGTGTTGTTGTCTAAACCTAACTGTTGTTGTTGTCTAAACCTAACTGTTGTTGTTGTTGTCTAAACCTAACTGTTGGTGTTGTCTAAACCTAACTGTTGGTGTTGTTGTCTAAACCTAACTGTTGTTGTTGTTGTCTAAACCTAACTGTTGTTGTTGTTGTCTAAACCTAACTGTTGTTGTTGTTGTCTAAACCTAACTGTTGGTGTTGTTGTTTAAACATAACTGTTGGTGTTGTTGTCTAAATCTAACTGTTGGTGTTGTTGTCTAAACCTAACTGTTGGTGTTGTTGTCTAAACCTAACTGTTGTTGTTGTTGTCTAAACCTAACTGTTGTTGTTGTTGTCTAAACCTAACTGTTGGTGTTGTTGTCTAAACCTAACTGTTGTTGTTGTTGTCTAAACCTAACTGTTGTTATTGTTGTCTAAACCTAACTGTTGTTGTTGTTGTCTAAACCTAACTGTTGTTATTGTTGTCTAAACCTAACTGTTGTTGTTGTTGTCTAAAACTAACTGTTGTTATTGTTGTCTAAACCTAACTGTTGTTGTTGTTGTCTAAACCTAACTGTACGTAGTTATTTTAAGCCCCATCATGATGTTTTTCCTAAATCTTGCCAGCTGGTTTTGTTGACTCTAAGTTAGTTTTTAAGGAAACGGACGGTTTGAGACCACCTGTACGAACTGGATGGTGTTACGGCAGAAATCATCAATGTTTCCACTTAAAACTAACACACATCTCCTGAAAGGTTTTTCGTGGTCTTTTGACTTTGTGTCCCTTGACTTTGTGGTCCTTTGACTTTGTAGTATCTTGACTTTGTGGTCCTTTGACTTTGTGGTCTTTTGACTGTGTGGTCTCTTGACTTTGTGGTCTTTTGACTTTGTAGTATCTTGACTTTGTGGTCTTTTAACTTTGTAGTCTCTTGACTTTGTGGTCTCTTGACTTTGTAGTCTTTGGACTTTGTGGTCTCTTGAATTTGTGGTCTCTTGACTTTGTGGTCTCTTGACTTTGTGGTCTCTTGACTTTGTAGTCTTTTGACTTTGTCGTCTTTCAACTTTGTGGTCTCTTGACTTTGTGGTCTCTTGACTTTGTAGTCTTTGGACTTTGTTGTCTTTTGACTTTGTGGTCTCTTGACTTTGTAGTCTTTTGACTTTGTGGTCTCTCGACTTTGTAGTCTTTTGACTTTGTGGTCTTTTGAATTTGTGGTCTCTTGACTTTGTAGTCTCTTGACTTTGTGGTCTTTGGACTTTGTGGTCTCTTGACTTTGTGGTCCTTTGACTTTGTAGTCTTTTTACTTTGTGGTCTTTTGGCTTTGTAGTCTCTTGACTTTGTGGTCTTTTAACTTTGTAGTCTCTTGACTGTGGTCTTTTAACTTTGTGGTCCTTTGACTTTGTGGTCCTTTGACTTTGTAGTCTTTTGGCTTTGTAGTCTCTAGACATTGTGGTCTCTTCGTGGTCTCTAGAGTGTCCCACCTCCTGTTCCGTCTCCGGCTGTGAAGTCTCCTCCCTGGACCATGAAGTCCTTGATGACTCTGTGGAACTTTGTCCCTTTGTATCCGTAACCTTTCTGTAGAGACAAGGAAACTCAACGTCTGCACCAACACAAACAACACAAAACAACACAAAACAACACAAAACAACACAAAACAACACTAACAACACAAAACAACACAAAACAAAAAAACCAACACTAACAACACAAAACAACAAAACTAACACAACCAACACAAACAACACAAAACAACACAAAACAACACAAATAAACAAAACCAACACTAACAACACTAACAACACAAACAACACAAAACAACACAAAACAACAAAACCAACACAAAACAACACAAATAAACAAAACCAACACTAACAACACAAAACAACACAAATAAACAAAACCAACACAACCAACACAAACAACACAAAACAACAAAACCAACACTAACAACACAAAACAACACAAATAAACAAAACCAACACTAACAACACAAAACAACACAAATAAACAAAACCAACACAAAACAACACAAAACAACACAAATAAACAAAAACAACACAAACAACACAAAACAACACAAATAAACACAACCAACACAAACAAAACAAAACAACACAAATAAACAAAACCAACACTAACAACACAAATAAACAAAACCAACACAAAACAACACAAAACAACACAAATAAACAAAAACAACACTAACAACAAACAACACAAAACAACACAAAACAACACAAATAAACACAACCAACACAACCAACAAAACCAACACAAAACAACACAAAACAACACAAATAAACAAAAACAACACTAACAACACAAACAACACAAAACAACACAAAACAACACAAATAAACACAACCAACACAACCAACACAAACAAAACAAAACAACACAAAACAACACAAATAAACAAAACCAACACTAACAACACAAACAACACAAAACAACACAGAACAGCACAAAACAACACAAAACAACACGAAACAACACAAAACAACAAAACCAACACTAACAACACAAATAAACAAAACCAACACTAACAACACAAATAAACAAAACCAACACTAACAACACAAACAACACAAAACAACACAAATAAACACAACCAACACAACCAACACAAACAAAACAAAACAACACAAAACAACACAAATAAACAAAACCAACACTAACAACACAAACAACACAAAACAACACAGAACAGCACAAAACAACACAAAACAACACGAAACAACACAAAACAACAAAACCAACACTAACAACACAAATAAACAAAACCAACACTAACAACACAAATAAACAAAACCAACACTAACAACACAAACAACACAAAACAACACAAATAAACAAAACCAACACTAACAACACAAACAACACAAATAAACACAACCAACACAACCAACACAAACAAAACAAAACAACACAAAACAACACAAATAAACAAAACCAACACAAACAACACAAACAACACAAAACAACACGAAACACCACAAATAAACAAAACCAACACTAACAACACAAACAACACAAAACAACACAGAACAACACAAATAAACAAAACCAACACAACAAACCCCTATGTAAATGTAGTGACACCGCTTTAAACCTCTAAATTTATTTATCTATCTAAATATACACAAGAGGCTCTCACGGCAAGGGTGTGTGTGTGTGTGTGTGTGTGTGTGTGTGTGTGTGTGTGTGTGTGTGTGTGTGTGTGTGTGTGCGTGTGTGCGTGTGTGCGTGTGCGTGTGCGTCATCGGCCTACCTCTCCGGTTGCCAGGGCGACAAAGTTATTGACGGTGAGTGGGACGACCTCCCCAAAAAGGCCGACAACGATACGCCCGACCTCGTGACCTGCTACTGTGATGTCAAAGAACACCTGGCCACACACACACACACACACACACACACACACACAGAGAGAGAAACTCAACCAATCAGAAGTCTGAACAGACAAGAAACATTAACTTCAGTTCAATTTTTGTAAATTACACTATTTAAAAAATTAGGATTAAAAATAAAGAGTGTGATTACATCATTAAAACTTAATTAATCCCCAGGATTCAAGCTATCCAGCAGAATATAAAGTACTATTAATTAAAATGACCTTTACCAGCAGACAATGATGCAATAATAATTATATAATAAATATACTGCAGAGTGAATACTTTTGGCTCTTTGAGTATATTTTGATGTAATAGTTAACTTCTTTTACTTAAAGGGCCAATGGTGTACTTAAAGGGCCAGTGTGTATGTGTACTTAAAGGGCCAGTGTGTATGTGTACTTAAAGGGCCAGTGTGTACGTGTACTTAAAGGGCCAGTGTGTATGTATACTTAAAGGGCCAGTATGTATGTGTACTTAAAGGGCCAGTGTGTATGTGTACTTAAAGGGCCAGTGGGTATGTGTACTCAAAAGGCCAGTGTGTATGTGTACTTAAAGGGCCAGTGTGTATGTGTACTTAAAGGGCCAGTGTGTATGTATACTTAAAAGGCCAGTGTGTATGTGTACTTAAAGGGCCAGTGTGTATGTGTACTTAAAGGGCCAGTGTATATGTATACTCAAAAGGCCAGTGTGTATGTGTACTTAAAGGGCCAGTGTGTATGTGTACTCAAAAGGCCAGTGTGTATGTGTACTCAAAAGGCCAGTGTGTATGTGTACTTAAAGGGCCAGTGTGTATGTGTACTTAAAGGGCCAGTGTGTATGTGTACTCAAAAAGCCAGTGTGTATGTGTACTTAAAGGGCCAGTGTGTATGTGTACTTAAAGGGCCAGTGTGTATGTATACTTAAAAGGCCAGTGTGTATGTGTACTTAAAGGACCAGTGTGTATGTGTACTTAAAGGGCCAGTGTGTATGTGTACTTAAAGGGCCAGTGTGTATGTATACTTAAAAGGCCAGTGTGTATGTGTACTTAAAGGACCAGTGTGTATGTGTACTTAAAGGGCCAGTGTGTATGTGTACTTAAAGGGCCAGTGTGTATGTGTACTTAAAGGGCCAGTGTGTATGTACACGTAAAAGGACAGTGTGTATGTGTACTTAAGGGGCCAGTGTGTATGTATACTTAAAAGGCCAGTGTGTATGTGTACTTAAAGGGCCAGTGTATATGTATACTCAAAAGGCCAGTGTGTATGTGTACTTAAAGGGCCAGTGTGTATGTATACTCAAAAGGCCAGTGTGTATGTGTACTTAAAGGGCCAGTGTGTATGTATACTTAAAGGGCCAGTGTGTATGTATACTAAAAGGGCCAGTGTGTAGGTGTACTTAAAGGGCCAGTGTGTATGTATACTTAAAGGGCCAGTATGTATGTATACTTAAAGGGCCAGTGTGTATGTATACTTAAAGGGCCAGTGTGTAGGTGTACTTAAAGGACCAGTATGTATGTATACTTAAAGGGCCCGTGTGTATGTATACTCAAAAGGCCAGTGTGTATGTATACTTAAAGGGCCAGTGTCTATGTAGAGATCAATGCATACTAAATACCCCTCTATGCTACAGAGGCCTTTAGGTGACACAAATACATGAGCCAGTGTTTCAGTTTGTCCACTCTGGGCTTCCGTAGTAAAAGAAATGGCCCCAATGTCGATATAAATGACTTCACTTATACAAGAGAATAATTTAACTGTTTTTTTACTGCAGGAGTTTGAAGTCTTTAATCTTAATTTCTATCACTCTCATCATTCTCTGCTTTAATTGACACCCTTTCCCATGCGTGCGTGTGTGTCCGTGTGCGTGCACGTGTTTGTGTGCGTGCGTGTCCGTGTGTGTCCGTGTGTGTGTGACTGCGGACATATTCTGGAAAGAGACAGGACACGTCGTTGCACAGTTTCTCTGTATGTGCGTGTTTCCGCGCGCGTGCGTGTGTGTTCGTGTGTGCTCATGCATACAGGACGCCCGTTATTATCCGCGCTTCTGCAGCGCGCGCACATGAGAATAAAGAGAGATGCTTATTGTATTTCTTTATATTAATATTAATATATATATATATATATATATATATATATATATATTAACGTCACCCACCTTCTCCGTGACTCTCGGTCCCGTCCGCGAAGCCGCGCCGGTCACCGGCTGCAGACAGGCGGCAGAGAGGAAGAGCAGAGCGCGGAGGATCGTCCGGAGCTCCATCTTTAACCGGAGACAGCCGGTTACACGGGGAGGAGGAGGAGGAGGAGGAGGAGGGGGAGGAGTAGTAAGAGGAAGAGGAAGAGGAGGAAGAAGAAGAAGAGGAGAAGGAGTAAGAGGAAGAGGAAGAGGAGGAGGAGGAGGACGATGAGGAAGAAGAGAAGGAGGGGAGGAGGAGCAGGATATTACAGCGAGTCACCGCTGGGAGTCTGGCCGGGAAACAGCGCTACAAACACGGATACATCACCAGACCACTCCCCCTGTGGGCTGGACCCAGAGGAGAGGAGACAAGGAGAGGAGACAAGGAGAGGACACAAGGAGGGGACACAAGGAGAGGAGACAAGGAGAGGAGACAAGGAGGGGAGACAAGGAGAGGAGACAAGGAGGGGAGACAAGGAGGGGAGACAAGGAGTGGAGACAAGGAGAGGAGACAAGGAGGGGAGACAAGGAGAGGAGACAAGGAGAGGAGACAAAAAGAGGAGACAAGGAGAGGAGACAAGGAGAGGACACAAGGAGGGGACACAAGGAGGGGAGACAAGGAGAGGAGACAAGGAGAGGACACAAGGAGAGGAGACAAGGAGGGGAGACAAGGAGAGGAGACAAGGAGAGGAGACAAGGAGGGGAGACAAGGAGAGGAGACAAGGAGAGGAGACAAGGAGGGGAGACAAGGAGGGGAGACAAGGAGTGGAGACAAGGAGAGGAGACAAGGAGGGGAGACAAGGAGAGGAGACAAGGAGAGGAGACAAAAAGAGGAGACAAGGAGAGGAGACAAGGAGAGGACACAAGGAGGGGACACAAGGAGGGGACACAAGGAGGGGAGACAAGGAGAGGAGACAAGGAGAGGACACAAGGAGAGGAGACAAGGAGGGGAGACAAGGAGAGGAGACAAGGAGGGGAGACAAGGAGGGGAGACAAGGAGTGGAGACAAGGAGAGGAGACAAGGAGGGGAGACAAGGAGAGGAGACAAGGAGAGGAGACAAAAAGAGGAGACAAGGAGTGGAGACAAGGAGAGGAATCAAGGAGAGGAGACAAGGAGGGGAGACAAGGAGAGGACACAAGGAGGGGACACAAGGAGTGGAGACAAGGAGAGGACACAAGGAGAGGAGACAAGGAGGGGAGACAAGGAGGGGAGACAAGGAGAGGAGACAAGGAGTGGAGACAAGGAGGGGACACAAGGAGAGGAGACAAGGAGAGGAGACAAGGAGAGGAGTCAAGGAGAGGTGACAAGGAGGGGAGACAAGAAGGGGAGACAAGGAGAGGAGACAAGGAGAGGAGTCAAGGAGAGGAGACAAGGAGGGGAGACAAGGAGAGGAGACAAGGAGGGGAGACAAGGAGAGGAGTTAAGGAAAGCATAGGAGAGGAGATAAGGAGGGGAGCCTGGGAGAAGAGATGAGGAGAGGAGACAAGGAGAGGAGACAAGGAGAGATGAAAAGAGGATAACGAGAGGAGAGCAGAGGAGACAAGGATAGAAAGAGATGAGAGAAAACAACTAGAGGACACAAATAGGGAAGATAAGAGGAGACACTATGAAGATGAAATGAGGATGTAGGAAGAGGAGATGAGGAAACAAAGTGAAATAACTAAAAGGAGCGAAAATGAGGAGAGAAAATTATGAAAGGGCAAAAGAGATGAGTATGAAAATAATAGATCTGCATGTAGAAGACGTGTATGTTAACCTTAGTACTTCAAAATAAAAGTCCACGGTGGCCAACCTGTGGGCCGAGGCTCTCTCTGGGGTCCCATAAATAAAGGTTATCGGCCCGGTCGGTGTCGACCTTTAACACCAAAACACCAAACAATAACTTGAGTGTGTTTGATCGTTTGTAGCCGAACAAGCAGAATGTCACACCTGTCAGGTGAGTCACCTGGAGCTCCACAGCAAACAACAAACAGCATGAAGACTAGTCCTTGAGTTCTCTCTATGACCACCAGGGGGCGACTCCTCTGGTTGTATAGAAGTCTATGCTTCATGTGTTAAAGCTGCATTCTCTTTCCTGACCACCAGGGGGCGACTCCTCTGGTTGTATAGAAGTCTATGCTTCATGTGTTAAAGCTGCATTCTCTTTCCTGACCACCAGGGGGCGACTCCTCTGGTTGTATAGAAGTCTATGCTTCATGTGTTAAAGCTGCATTCTCTTTCCTGACCACCAGGGGGCGACTCCTCTGGTTGTATAGAAGTCTATGCTTCATGTGTTAAAGCTGCATTCTCTCTACTGACCACCAGGGGGCGACTCCTCTGGTTGTATAGAAGTCTATGCTTCATGTGTTAAAGCTTCATTCTCTCTCCTGACCACCAGGGGGTGACTCCTCTGGTTGTATAGAAGTCTATGCTTTATGCGTTAAAGCTGCATTCTCTCTCCTGACCACCAGGGGGCGACTCCTCTGGTTGTATAGAAGTCTATGCTTCATGTCTTAAAGCTGCATTCTCTCTCCTGACCACCAGGGGGCGACTCCTTTGGTTGTATAGAAGTCTATGCTTCATGTGTTAAAGCTGTATTCTCTCTCCTGACCACCAGGGGGTGACTCCTCTGGTTGTATAGAAGTCTATGCTTCATGTGTTAAAGCTGCATTCTCTCTCCTGACCACCAGGGGGCGACTCCTCTGGTTGTATAGAAGTCTATGCTTCATGTGTTAAAGCTGCATTCTCTTTCCTGACCACCAGGGGCGACTCCTCTGGTTGTATAGAAGTCTATGCTTCATGTGTTAAAGCTGCATTCTCTCTACTGACCACCAGGGGGCGACTCCTCTGGTTGTATAGAAGTCTATGCTTCATGTGTTAAAGCTGCATTCTCTCTCCTGACCACCAGGGGGCGACTCCTCTGGTTGTATAGAAGTCTATGCTTCATGTGTTAAAGCTGTATTCTCTCTCCTGACCACCAGGGGGTGACTCCTCTGGTTGTATAGAAGTCTATGCTTCATGTGTTAAAGCTGCATTCTCTCTCCTGACCACCAGGGGGCGACTCCTCTGGTTGTATAGAAGTCTATGCTTCATGTGTTAAAGCTGCATTCTCTTTCCTGACCACCAGGGGCGACTCCTCTGGTTGTATAGAAGTCTATGCTTCATGTGTTAAAGCTGCATTCTCTCTACTGACCACCAGGGGGCGACTCCTCTGGTTGTATAGAAGTCTATGCTTCATGTGTTAAAGCTGCATTCTCTCTCCTGACCACCAGGGGGCGACTCCTTTTATTTGAATGTGTCTCTCCAGCAGTTTTAAACGCTGCTGTCCAAATCTGTAGAAAACACCATGAAAAAATAAATGAGATTAATCAACAGTCATGGAAAAAGAATCATAAACGTAGTTTTGCATTTAGTACGTTTCAAATTAAATAAATAAAAAGCAATCGCAAAAAAATATTTCTGAGCATTTAGATTATTTTATTTTCTGCAAGATTTATATTTCTATAAATATATATATTTCTTTTTTGTAGGAAACTTCTAAAAGTCAACATACAAAACATTTAAAAACTGAACACAATTTACAAAAAACTCTAAACGTCTCTATTTCTGTGTCTTTGCAAGCAACTTTTATTATTACTATTAATATAAAAGTACATTAAATATTAAGAGTCATCATTGTACTGAACTCCCCAATATTAAGGTCTAAATACGGGTTCAAAGCTATGATGTAAAAGAAAGGTTATGTATTTAATTAATAATAATTAATGATAATAATCTCTTTTTGTAAGAGCACCTTTCATACAAGAAATGCAGCACAAAATGTTTTTAAATAAAGGAACATGATAAGAAAGAAAGATGGAAAATAAAACACATTTAATACAAAATATTTTTAAAATGTGATAATAGAAAAGAACAATAATAACAATAATAAAAATGCATTTTTTTTAAAGCACTTTTCATTCTAAGAAAATCTCAGAGTGCAAAACAAAAACAGACAATAAAAGCCAATTAAATCTAATAATAATATGAAATAAAGTAAATCATACATTAAAAGAACAGTGACCATGAATCCAACATGAACACACACATTAATAAATGCATTAAAAATATATATTGAATATAGAAAGGAAAAATAAAAACAGGAAAATAAGAAAAAAAGATCCTTCGGCTCCGTTGATTTAGAAAGAAAAAACCCAGTTGTTCCTGATGGACAAACGATTGCGTTTCCCAGCGTGCAGCGATCAATAAGCAGCCGCGGCGCTTCGTTTAAAAGCATAAACAGAAGCGCCGCGGCTTTAAAACACTTCAGATGCGCTCGGCTTCAGCTGCAGGAAACAAAGCTGGAGAAGAGACGAGAGTCCCTCCTGAATACACGTCTGCAGAGATGAATTATAATAGTCAGCCTGCCGTGACCTTAACACACACACACACACGCACACACACACACACACACACACACACACACACACACACACACACACAGTTATCGGCCTCCTGTCAAACAGGCCGTCCATTCGTCTTTTCTTCCCGCCATCCGCCGAATTAATTAAGCAGAAATGTAAACGTTTTAATTGAATGTCAAAGCGGGACGTTAACAACATGCTCCTATGTAAATGAAAGTGACACCGCTTTAAAGCTCTATATTTATATATTTATCTATATAAATATACACAAGAGGCTCTCACGGCAAGGTTACAGGGGGCAGTGTGTGTGTGTGTGTGTGTGTGTGTGTGTGTGTGGGTGTGTGTGTTTTAATTGAATTACCATCAGTTATTGTGCTAACGAACCCTCATGGATTTAAAGCAACGCGGCCTCAATTAGTAGAAATGAACCCTTTTTAAAAATGTCCCTTCAAGGCTCCACTAGTGGTTTATGACCACTGTAATATACGATGTGCATTCAATACAGTATGTTTATATGTGTGCTTTTAATAAGC
>NC_046974.1:1687500-1690000 GCF_009769545.1 Cyclopterus lumpus
TTCGGTGCGGCTGTTGGTGCGTAAAGTCTGCGCTGAAGCAACCATCCGAGACCGAGCCAGCGGAGCTCTCCAACCGGGCTAAAGGGGAGCTCCAACCGGGCTGAAGAGGAGCTCCAACCGGGCTGAAGAGAAGCTCCAACAGGGCTGAAGAGAAGCTCCAACCGGGCTGAAGAGGAGCTCCAACCGGGCTAAAGGGGAGCTCCAACCGGACTAAAGGGGAGCTCCAACCGGGCTGAAGAGGAGCTCCAACCGGACTAAAGGGGAGCTCCAACCGGACTAAAGGGGAGCTCCAACCGGACTAAAGGGGAGCTCCAACCGGGCTGAAGAGGAGCTCCAACCGGGCTGAAGTCAGTTTACGCTGTTAACCAGGTCGTTATTAGCAGGAACAGATCCAAAGATGAAGCTGGAAGGGAACCAGGTGCTTCTGAGATTTATGGATGTCCCTCTGATGCCCGACATCGTTTCAAATTTACCGCAATTTTTGAAATAATGTGAATTTATTTATTCATTAATTACAAGTGGAGAGTTTAGAAAGAGCTGATGAGAAGAGAAACATCTGAACCTCAAATATGTCTCCAAAGAGTCCGAATATATTCAAACAAACAAACGGAAGTTCATGTTATTTAGAATAAAATCAGTTATTAATATAATTTACTGATAACTTCTGATCGTAAATTAATTTAAAGTTGGAGGTCTGAGTCTCTTTTTATCTTTTTGTTTTAAATGTAAATTAAAGCTGATTAACATGATGGAGAACTTGTGGAATCAGACTCTTTAAATTAAATAAAAATAAATGTTATTATAATAAATGTTTCAATAAGAGGATTTACACACTTTGGTGCGGATTACATTTAATCTGAACGTTGACATTTTGCTAATATCTCTCGTGAATTCTGATTTATTATTTTAACGATCAAAGTAGAAACATGATCAGATGTGATTCAACACTTTGTTTTTTTTTGTGAAGTGTGAGCTGACGGTAAAAACCTGTAAGTCAGTTCAGCAGAAATCAAATATAAATAAGAGTTTAACGTGAGTGACGGAGGCTGAAACATGAGATCAGCTTCAGTAAATCATTAAATGCAGACACACTTAAATATTTACAGCAGAGATTTTTAAGTGGAAATACGGTGTTTCTCTGTTAAATGTCCGTAAAACAACACATCTCAAATGTGACTTGGCTTCCAGTTTGTAAATGTTTGTGGTGTTGCGTTCATGACCCTGACCTCTGATGATTGACACCTCCCCCCCCCCAGCCATGCTGAAGCCGGGCGACCCGGGCGGCTCGGCCTTCCTGAAGGTGGACCCGTCCTACCTGCAGCACTGGCAGCAGCTCTTCCCTCAGGCGCAGCTGAAGGCTCCGCCGCCTCCACCCGACCGCCTCTCCATCCCCATGGACGGCCTGCGCCCGTCACGTCTGCACAGCCACCTCCTGGCCTCCACGCACTGCACCTCCTCTTCTACCTCCTCCTCAGCTGCAGCAGCTCTCACGCCGTCCTCCTCCTCCATCTCCATCTCCACCTCGGCAGGGCTCTCCCAGCTGCCCGTCCCGCAGCAGATCGCTCTCTTCGGGCAGGCGCTGGCCCCCGCGTGTGCCGGGCCTGGAGGAGCAGGAGGAGGACCAGGAGGAGGAGGAGGACCAGGACCAGGAGGAGACCTTATGGTGATCGTGCCCCCAGACAACCAGCAGGGTCTACACCCGGCAGCGGGGCTTCTCCATCAGGCCAAAGAGCAGAGCTGCAGCGGGGTTGGCGTGGTGTCGTCCAGCGTGAAGAGCAGCGGAGGAGGAGGAGGAGGAGGAGGAGGAGGAGGAGGAGGAGGAGGAGGAGGAGAGGAGGGCAGCAAACCGTCCAGGTTCAAGCTGACGTCGGAGGAGCTGGACTACTACCTGTACGGACAGCAGAGGATGGAGATCATCCCTCTGAGCAACCAGACGGGAGAGCTCAACAACCGTACGTACACACACACACACACACACACACACGTACACACACACACGTACACACACACACGTGCGCGCACACACACACACACACACACACACGCACACGCACACCTCAGGTCACTGGAGGTCATCAGAGGTGTGTTGACGCTGATGTCGGCCTTTGAATGCTTCACAGCGGCGACTTTTAAACCTGTGTCAGTTTAATATTATTGTAAATGTGCAGAATTATATGAATATATTATAATTAAGTTGAAGAATTTATTATTAAAATATCCATATGATAATTATTAGTACTAATCTATAGTTTTATACTGATACTCAGTAAAGAGTTTGTAGAAACTTTAATAATTATTGGTGCATATTTCTAAAATATATCTGCAAGAGTTTAATACGCTTTATTAAAGTGTAATTAATCTCTTTAAATTATTCTGGAATTGATATAATAAAATTATGAATTATTTCTGTAATATTTGTATAATATTCCTGCAGAGAACGTGTTATTGACGACGCAGCTTTTAATTCATAATGATTTTATATCATTTAAATTGTTTTGCA
>NC_046974.1:1695000-1697500 GCF_009769545.1 Cyclopterus lumpus
TCGGGGTCGGGTGCTATGTAGACCGGGCGGCGGGCCAGGCGGGAGACCTGGGCGGGCCGATCGCCGGCAGCATAGACTAGCTCTAGGGACGTGGAACGTCACCTCACTAGCGGGGAAAGAGCCGGAGCTGGTGCAGGAGGTGGAGCGGTACCAGCTAGATATAGTTGGGCTCACCTCCACGCACAGCATGGGTTCTGGAACCAAGCTCCTGGAGAAGGGTTGGACTTTGTCCTTTTCTGGAGTTGCCCAGGGTGAGAGGCGCCGGGCGGGAGTGGGGATACTCACGAGCCCCCGGCTGATCGCCGCTGTGTTGGAGTTTTCCCCGGGGAACGAGAGGGTCGCCTCCCTGCGCCTACGGGTTGCGGGGAGTAAGGCTCTGACTGTTGTTTGTGCTCATGCACCGAACAGCATTTCGGAGTATCCGGCCTTCTTGGAGTCGGTGGGAGGGGTCCTGGAAAGGGCGCCGCCTGCCGACTCCATAGTTCTCCTGGGAGACTTCAACGCTCACGTGGGCAATGACAGAGAAACCTGGCGGGGCGCGATTGGGAGGAACCGAATCCTCGGTAGTAAGTCAGACACGTTCCCGGTGGGTGTTGGCCTCCGCCAGGGCTGCCCTTTATCACCGGTCCTGTTCGTGACCTTCATGGACAGGATATTTAGGCGCAGCCAGGGGGCGGAGAGGATCCGGTTCGGGAGTCTCGGGATCGCCTCTCTGCTGTTTGCGGATGATGTGGTCCTGTTTGCCTCCTCGGACCGTGACCTCCAGCATTCACTGGGGCGTTTTGCAGCCGAGTGCGAAGCGGCAGGGATGAGAGTTAGCACCTCCAAATCTGAGGCCATGGTGCTCTGCCGGAAACCGGCGGATTGCTCCCTCCAGGTGGGGACAAACTGCCTACCCCAAGCGAAGGAGTTCAAGTATCTCGGGGTCTTGTTCACGAGTGAGGGTAAGGTGGAGCGGGAGATCGACAGGCGGCTGCAGCAGTAAAACAGGCGCTGTACCGGTCCGTCTTGGTGAAGAGGGAGCTGAGCCGGAAGGCAGAGCTCTCCATTTACTGGTCGGTCTACATTCCAACCCTCACCTATGGTCACGAACTCTGGGTCGTGACCGAAAGAACGAGATCTTGGATACAAGCGGCCGAAATGAGCTTCCTCCGTAGGGTGGCCGGGCTCAGCCTTAGAGATAGGGTAAGGAGCTCGGACATCAGGGGGGAGCTCGGAGTCGAGTCGCTGCTCCTTCGTGTCCAAAGGAGTCAGCTGAGGTGGTTCATCTAGTCAGGATGCCTCCTGGACGCCTCCCATTAGAGGTTTTCCGGGCACGTCCAACTGGTAGGAGGCCCCGGGGAAGACCGAGGACACGCTGGAGGGATTATATCTCCCGGCTGGCCTTGGAACGCCTCGGGATCCCCCAGAATGAGCTGGAAAGTGCTGCGGGTGAGAGGGAAGCCTGGGTCGGCCTGCTGAACCTGCTGCCACCGCGACCCGACCCCGGATAAGAGCTGATAATGGATGGATGAATATAATATATAATATATATTATCTATTATATATGTAATATAAATGATCACCTTACAAATTATATTTGTGTCACCAGTCTTTCTTGTAGCTCTGTTTTTGGTCTCCTGCTACATGCTACATGCTACATGCTCCCCAGCTGTGCGTCTGCAGCTGTTTGCTAAGAACAGAGTTCAGTGTGTTTTTACATATTTATGATAACAAAGTCGTAAAAAACAAAACCAGGAGCTGAAGGCTTCAGTTGAGCTCACAGGGGAGGAGCGACTCCTCGCCGGGTGGTCCTCCTCCTCCTGCTCTTCCTCCTCCTCTTCTTCCTCTTCCTCCTCCTCCTCTTCCTCCTCCTCCTGCTCCTCGTCCTCGTCCTCGTCCTCCTCCTCCTCCTGCTCCTCGAAGGGAGGCGGCTTCGTGGGGGAGAAGCCTGTCGGGTTAATCACTCAGGATTAACTTCACACTACCCGGGAAAAATTATTTTTAAAAACAGGTGTTTTTAAAAAGATACACATGTTTGCAGTCGAGGTTTAAATATAATTAAAGAAGAAGAAGAACGTTGTGCGAAGAGGAAAGCGTGAGAAACGTCTCACAGGACGCCGGCTCAGACATCATCAAAGGCCGAGCGGCGCTGTCTAAACACTGGCGATGGATGCAACGCCGCACTGAGCTTGAATGATGGGCGGCGAGCAGAGAACGCCATAACAAGCTCATGGCCAGTTCATCAGTCTGGAGGAAGAGGAAGAGGACGGGGAGGAAGGAGGAAGGAGCGGCGCGCGGGTCTGCTAGCGCTAACGCTAATGTTTACGTTACGGGAGTGACCTCACGCGCGTGGTACATTAACACGTGTCAGCTTCATGTCAATCATCTTATTAACGTCTGCTCGCGGTAACTGAAAATTTTGAGCCCTAAAGAAATGATTTACTTTTAAAGATTAATTATTGATCGCAAATAGTCGTTAAAATCTCAGAAAATTATTAACAGAAGGTCAATTTTCTTT
>NC_046974.1:1707500-1730000 GCF_009769545.1 Cyclopterus lumpus
CACACACACACACACACACACACACACACATGGCCGTCTGTGTGTGTGTGTGTGTGTGTGTGTGTGTGTGTGTGTGTGTGTTAACCCCTCCTCTCCTCCAGTAAAGACAGATCAGACTCTCCGACGTCGTCCACTTCAGGTTCAGTGAGATCTAAACGATCTACTTCCTGTTGCTCCGTGACTCCATTAAACATAATATATCATATTATGTGTTATATACATAATATTCAGTGTCATATTATATAAAATATAGTATTATATATAAATAATTATATATCTTGTTAATTTCCTGAGAGAAATCCCCAAAAATAGAATTTTAGATTTTTGTTAAATATTTTAATTTGACGTTTAAGATAAAAATACGATCGCCATCTTTTTATTGCTTCTATGCATCATTTGATGCAACTTGATTTTAAAAATGCAGTTTAAAAAAATTAATTCGAAAATAATGATTCTAAAGCCATATCTTTTATTAATTTATTTTATTTTGAAAAGCTGGAAGTGCAAAGTGCTTCCTGTGAGAAAATAAAAACATGCTCTTTTACAATGTGTCCCTCCCACCACGAGGGGGCGCTGCCACTTTATCAGCTGCTATTATTAGATCTAGTTTATTTCATGTAGCACTAATATTTTTTGATTTTTTTTACTTTATTTTAAATGCTGTGCAGCTCTTTGACTTTTTAAAAATATGTATCTTTCACTTTTCTTTTTATCATTAATTTTTTATTTTAATATTCTTTATTTGCATTGCTTGTTTATCTTTATTTCTCTCTTAATTGTGACCATTATGCACCAACATTCATATTCCTTATATGTCAAGAAACCTATTTGGCAAGAAATCTGATAATAATTTGCATGTTTTTTTAGAAAGAAATGTAACTTTTTAATTAGTATTATTATTTAATATGGTTTATGGTTTAAGTTTATTTCGAAAAGACAGGATGTAGCTAAATTAACTTTATTCATGTATTTATTACCCATAATAACGCGTTCATTAAGGATGTTTTTTACAAGATCAGCAAACGTTTTATTTTTGGACAAAACGTCTTTTCTGAAATATATCAACGGTTTTGATTTGGCAACAAGTGTTTGCTGCACACGATGTGTTCAAGGACTGTCGGTTTTTACAGCTTCTTGGCTGAGATAAACGGTGTAGTTTTGGGGATGAAAAATCCGCTAAATTAATTTCTTACTACTAGGATTACTGAGACTACTATGACTACTGGGACTACTGGGACTACTGGGACTACTGGGATTACTATGACTACTGGGACTACTGGGACTACTGGGATTACTATGACTACTGGGACTACTGGGACTACTATGACTACTGGGACTACTGAGACTACTGGGACTACTGGGACTACTGGGACTACTGGGACTACTGGGATTACTATGACTACTGGGACTACTGGGACTACTATGACTACTGGGACTACTGAGACTACTGGGACTACTGGGACTACTGGGACTACTGGGACTACTATGACTACTGGGACTACTGAGACTACTATGACTACTGGGACTACTGAGACTACTATGACTACTGGGACTACTGAGACTACTATGACTACTGGGACTACTATGACTACTGGGACTACTGGGACTACTGGGACTACTGAGACTACTGGGACTACTGAGACTACTATGACTACTGGGACTACTGAGACTACTATGACTACTGGGACTACTATGACTACTATGACTACTATGACTACTGGGACTACTGAGACTACTATGACTACTGGGACTACTATGACTACTGGGATTACTGGGACTACTGGGACTACTGAGACTACTATGACTACTGGGACTACTGAGACTACTATGACTACTGGGACTACTGGGACTACTGAGACTACTATGACTACTATGACTACTGGGACTACTGGGACTACTATGACTACTGGGACTACTATGACTACTGGGATTACTGGGACTACTGGGACTACTGAGACTACTATGACTACTGGGACTACTGAGACTACTATGACTACTGGGACTACTATGACTACTGGGATTACTGGGACTACTGGGACTACTGAGACTACTATGACTACTGGGACTACTGAGACTACTATGACTACTGGGACTACTGGGACTACTGAGACTACTATGACTACTATGACTACTGGGACTACTGGGACTACTATGACTACTGGGACTACTATGACTACTGGGACTACTGGGACTACTGGGACTACTGGGATTACTATGACTACTGGGACTACTGGGACTACTGGGACTACTGGGACTACTGGGACTACTAGGACTACTAGGACTACTAGGACTACTGGGACTACTATGACTACTGGGACTACTGGGACTACTGGGACTACTAGGACTACTGGGACTACTATGACTACTGGGACTACTGGGACTACTGGGACTAGTATGACTACTGGGACTACTGAGACTACTGGGACTACTGGGACTACTATGACTACTGGGACTACTGAGACTACTGGGACTACTATGACTACTGGGACTACTATGACTACTGGGACTACTGAGACTACTGGGACTACTATGACTACTGAGACTACTGAGACTACTGGGACTACTGGGACTACTGGGACTACTATGACTACTGGGACTACTGAGACTACTGGGACTACTATGACTACTGAGACTACTGAGACTACTGGGACTACTATGACTACTGAGACTACTGGGACTACTGGGACTACTGGGACTACTGAGACTACTGGGACTATTATGACTACTGGGACTACTGGGACTACTATGACTACTGGGACTACTGGGACTACTATGACTACTGAGACTACTGGGACTACTATGACTACTGAGACTACTGAGACTACTGGGACTACTATGACTACTGAGACTACTATGACTACTGGGACTACTGAGACTACTGGGACTACTATGACTACTGAGACTACTGAGACTACTGGGACTACTATGACTACTGAGACTACTGGGACTACTGGGACTACTATGACTACTGAGACTACTATGACTACTGGGACTACTGAGACTACTGGGACTACTATGACTACTGAGACTACTGAGACTACTGGGACTACTATGACTACTGGGACTACTGGGACTACTGGGACTACTGAGACTACTGGGACTACTATGACTACTGGGACTACTGGGACTAATATGACTACTGGGACTACTGGGACTACTATGACTACTGAGACTACTATGACTACTGAGACTACTGAGACTACTGGGACTACTATGACTACTGGGACTACTGGGACTACTATGACTACTGGGACTACTGGGACTACTATGACTACTGAGACTACTGGGACTACTATGACTACTGAGACTACTGAGACTACTGGGACTACTATGACTACTGAGACTACTATGACTACTGGGACTACTGAGACTACTGGGACTACTATGACTACTGAGACTACTGGGACTACTGGGGGGAACCACATGATATTTTAATACAATTATTGTACATACTAACAAAAGAAAAGTGAAGTGTGATAAGAAACCTTAAAGTGTTACTATAATTAAAACAACTAAACTACTAGTTAGGTTTAGACAACTCAACTACTAGTTAGGTTTAGACAACTAAACTACTAGTTAGGTTTAGACAACTAATCTACTAGTTAGGTTTAGACAACTCAACTACTAATTAGATTTAGACAACTCAACTACTAGTTAGGTTTAGACAACTAATCTACTAGTTAGGTTTAGACGACTAAACTACTAGTTAAGTTTAGACAACTCAACTACTAATTAGATTTAGACAACTAAACTACTAGTTAGGTTTAGACAACTAAACTACTAGTTAGGTTTAGACGACTAAACTACTAGTTAGGTTTAGACAACTAAACTACTAGTTAGGTTTAGACAACTAATCTACTAGTTAGGTTTAGACAACTCAACTACTAATTAGATTTAGACAACTCAACTACTAGTTAGGTTTAGACAACTAATCTACTAGTTAGGTTTAGACAACTAATCTACTAGTTAGGTTTAGACAACTCAACTACTAGTTAGGTTTAGACAACTAAACTACTAGTTGGGTTTTAGACGACTAAACTACTAGTTAGGTTTAGACAACTAATCTACTAGTTAGGTTTAGACAACTAAACTACTAGTTAGGTTTAGACAACTAATCTACTAATTAGATTTAGACAACTAAACTACTAGTTAGGTTTAGACGACTAAACTACTAGTTAGGTTTAGACAACTAATCTACTAGTTAGGTTTAGACAACTCAACTACTAGTTAGATTTAGACAACTAATCTACTAGTTAGGTTTAGACGACTAAACTACTAGTTAGGTTTAGACAACTAAACTACTAGTTAGGTTTAGACAACTCAACTACTAGTTAGATTTAGACAACGAAACTACTAGTTATGTTTAGACAACTAATCTACTCAGTTAGGTTTAGACAACTAATCTACTAGTTAGGTTTAGACAACTCAACTACTAGTTAGGTTTAGACGACTAAACTACTAGTTAGGTTTAGACAACTAATCTACTAGTTAGGTTTAGACAACTAAACTACTCAGTTAGGTTTAGATGACTAAACTACTAGTTAGGTTTAGACGACTAAACTACTAGTTAGGTTTAGACAACTCAACTACTAGTTAGGATTAGTCGTGTGTCTTGCATCCTTCTCTCCTTCCTGTACGATCTTGATTGTTCTTCTCTTCCTTTGTTACTTATTATGAGATGTGTCACATCATCTGTATCATATTGTATGTATTGGATCACAGATGAAGACGTGTCCGTAACCTTCATCACTGTCTGTGGTTCCTGCTCACGCTGTTGAACTTACACACTGCATTCATCATCATGAGCCGTGCGCTGTCACGTGCGCTGTCACGTGCTCTGTCACGTGCTCTGTCACGTGCTCTGTCACGTGCGCTGTCACGTGCGCTGTCACGTGCTCTGTCACGTGCGCTGCTTTCCCTCCTGACCCGGTCCTCTCTGTGGTGCAGATCTACGATGCAGAGGGGACGCTGCAGCACTTCATAGACGGGAACGACCCCAGCAAGTCCAGCTGGATGAGGTACATCCGCTGTGCCCGACACTGCGGGGAGCAGAACATGATGGTGGTCCAGTACAGGTGAGACCAGTCGGATCCTCTCAGTGTGCTTCATTTTAATTTGATTATTGTTTATGCACCGTGGTGTAGTGGAGAGCACTGTCACCTCACGGCAAGAGCAGGGGTCCGGGTTCGATCCCTGAACCCCGGCGGAGTGTGCATGTTCTCCCCGTGTCAGCGTGGGTTCCCTCCGGGTTCTCCGTCTTCCTCCCACGGTCCAAAGACATGCAGGTGGGGTCAACTGGAGGCTTTAAAAGGTGTGAATGATCGACTCCAGCGCCCCCGACCCTGAATAGGATAAGCGGTTTTGGAAAATGGATTATTACATCATGTATCTATTTGTGGGACACCTCCTGGGTTTCAGGTGAGCAGACTCTGTTTGGGAGTTTAAGTCCCAGCTACCGTTCTACTTCCTGTCGTTGTCATGTTGAGGCAATGACCAGCAGCCAATCACGGCACAGTCAAGTCCCGCGGAATGTGGGCGTGGCTTCTGAAGCGGTTAGACAACAGAAGGGTCGATGCCAGAGGAATCCTGGTTATCATTCCTACGTCTGCACATGGAGGTTATCAAGAATCTGTGCAGGCGACTTATGAGATGCATCGATTGGACACCTTTGATGTGCAGAAGCCTTTAAAATATTACACTTACAGTGCAGTGTTTAATGTGGAATATAGAATAATATGCTTGGGTAATGATTGAGTAATAGGTACATGGACGCTATGCGTTTGTCTTCATTCAGAGTGCTAACCAGGGGAACCCTTCCTCGATGCTCATAAAACCTTTATTGATCAGGCTTATGACGGAGGCAGTTATGATAAACAGACTGATGACCCATGAATCTGCCTTTTCCAGGACAAACTAAATATTTAAATACCACAATAAGCACAGAGCTTGTTGCTCTGTTAATTTAGAAGTGAAACATTATTGTTCATAATTTCTGTTGAGTCATGAAGTCCTTCAGCTGGAGAACCAGCTCGTATCATAATACATATTTGATATCTTCCTTTATTAAGACTCTTGAAATGTTGATTTGTCCATATTCGTTTATTAATCAGTGAAGTGTGTTTACATGAAACAAAAAATACATATTTGGTGATTTCTTTTTCACAAGAAACCTTCTGAACTCGATAAGGCACCTTAGCGTTCATAAGATATGATGATATTAAGCACAAATTAATAAAAATAAAATAAAAATATTATTACAGTGCGAACTTTAAATTTAAACTTCCTGCCACTGTGATTAACTTTTGGTCCGCCACTCTACATTTCATCTCCCCCCTTTTTCAAAATCTATCCACCAAATGAAGGATTTAATTACATTTACATGTTCATAAGCACAACACACATTAATCAACTTTAATTACTTTAAATGTGCCGGCCGGCTAATTGTGCTCCTTTTTCAGCGAGATGTTTTTAAAACCAGAAGAATCATTTCAACTTCATTTTATGTAAAAGATGACGTTCAATGTCTGATATGTACTTACAACGGAAAGATGACATGCATGGTATACTACCTTCCTGCAAATATAGATATATATATTTATATACCAATTCATTTCAATTCATGCTTCAAAGAGACATAAAACATTGTGATGCACTTCAACTTCCTTCACTACAGTTGAGAAGCAAAACACGGGAAAAATGTAAAATGTGGTTTTGAGCGACCAAGGGAGCAGACTCCTCCTGGTGGCCATTGCCGAGAATGCAGGTTTCTAGTGATGGTTATCGGTTATAATAGATCCGTCCGACTGAACGCTGACCTCGCTAAACAAGTCTTTGTGTTGTGGCCCGTTGTGCGTCTCGTGAGGAACTGGCTGCTGTTGTCACGTCCCACCACGGCTCATAAGATGGGGCAGTTCCTTCTTCTGGCTTTCTTCACGTGTTCTTGTATCCACTGGTTTTGTTCCTCCTCGTGCTTCGCCCTCAGCTCGCTGATTTCTTCGTACATGTTTTCTCTGTTCGCTGGACGAAGCGTGGCCGTCATTTCGTTCCTTTCGTCTTCCTGTTTCCTGACCAGCCGGTCGAAGTCTCTCCGGTAGGGGTTGTGTTTGCACAGCTGCTGTACGAGCAGCTCGTTGTGCTTCTGGTACCGCTCCTTCAGGTCCTCCATGTCCTTGCCGTGCTTCTCCGTCAGAGCGTCGAAGTCGTCGGCGTAACTCTGTCGGAAGTCGTTGAATTCCTCCGCCTGCTGTCTGGCGTCTTCTTCGTGTTTTTTCTGGATCACCATCAGATTCTTCATCAGGGTCTCTTGCAATTTCTTTAACTCCATCTCTTCTTTTTCTTTCCTGAGTCGATCATCCTTCCTGTTTTTCTTCAGCTGGCGTTTCTCCTGTTCGTACTCTTCCTTGAGCCTCTGCAGCTGCGCTTGCTCCTCCTGTCGCCTCCGCTGGTCCTCCTGGTATTGCTTCTCCCACCTCTCGCTGTGCTCCTTCTCCCAGATCTCCTGCACTTGCCTCATCTCCTCTCCGCTCTCCGTCTGCACTTTGCCGGCGGCTTCCAGGCTTTGTTTCCACTGCATTTTTTGGATCTCATCCTGCATTTTTGTCTTCCTTTCCTGGGCTCTTCTCTCCTCTTGGTCCTTCTCCATCTTCTCCTGCTCCATCTTAATGTGTTCCGCCTTCATCTGGATGAGTTTGGTTTTCAGTTCTCTGTCTCGTTGGTTTTTGGTGGCTTGTTCGGTCAATTCCTTCTGCTTGGCCTGAATGACTTCGATGTGTTTATTTTCAAAGTCTGTCTTCTCTTTCTCGATCTCTCCCTCCTTTCCTTTCAGGATCCTCTTCATTTCCTTCTGTATGGCTGCTTCAGCTTCTTGGAACATCTTGGAGGTGTAGCAGTCGCCGCCGTTCTTCTTCACCATCGAGTCGACTTTGCTCAATAGCTCTCGGACCGAATCGACATTGTGGTGTTTGTTGTTGAAGACCTGGTATCTTCCTCCGCAGTCATCCAGGAGTCTTCGAACAAAGCCTTTGCTGTCTTCCTGCATGTAGCTCTTAAAGGATTTCCCTTGAAGGTCGTCTCCTCTGGTGAATATGACGATGATGTAGTCTTCCGACTTCTTTCCGAAAAACCCCTTGATGAGCTCCACGGTGTCTTTCTCCTCTTGTGTCAGGCGGCCGATCTGCAGCACCAGGAGGAACACGTGAGGGCCGGGAGCCAACATGGTGACGCACTTCACCAGCTCCTGCTTCACCTCCTCGTTGGACAGGGTGGTGTCGTACAAGCCGGGCGTGTCGACGATGGCGACGGGACGTCCTTCGATGTCCCCGGTTTCTTTGTGGCAAAACTCTGTCACCGACTTTGGGCTGGCTTTAGATTTGAAGCACGCTTTGCCCAAAATGGTGTTCGCACTGGCACTCTTTCCAGAACCTGTCTTCCCAATCAGCACTATCCTGAGGCACTCTCTGTTCGGACGTTCATAGACGTCCCTCTTCGGTGCAGGTTCTGGCTTTGCAGCCTTACCCACCCGGGGCTTGGCCATCATTTCCTTTGTGAAACCTCCGGATGTGCCAGCGGTCATCTTCTCCACAGTGTGCAACACATCGGAGGCCTGCTGCTGGTCTCTGAGGTCTGAGACGACATGTCGATCTCCACAGTTCCGGCAGAGGTCCCGAATTTGCGTATTCTCCTTCAGGCATCTCACGACTTCTGCAGAATGAGGATCTGACTTGACAGTGAACAGAATCACGGTGAAGTCATTCACACTAGATGTGAAAGTGTTCTGGATGGTCTCCAACTCTTTCTGGTCTTCCTCACTTTGGGCACCCATAGGTATGACCAGGATGAAGGCATGGACGCCCTCAGGGCCACACAGGGAGACACACCTGAAGGATTCCTCCATCACTTCCTCCCGAGGCTTCCCACACAAGGCGGGCAGCTCCACCAGAGAAACCCGACGTCCGCTCACTTCTCCCTGATGTTGAACACACTCTGAGGAGTCGACAGGTGGACCAAACTCTCTTTGTCCCAGAATGGCTCTGGCCGTCGAGGTCTTCCAGGCTCCATGTCTCCCACACAGCACTAAGTTCAGGGGAGGCTTGGATGTTACGGACGCTGCTCTGGGATCAGCCTCTTCAATACAGTTTAGATGCCCTCCTTTGTTGTCTTTCACTATGTTCTGCATCTTTCCAATCAGTTCTTTATAATCACAATCCGCGAGACCTTGTCCGTCCAAGTCGATGCTGTGCTCCCTCTGGCTGCAGTCTCGGACGACTTGGTCCACAGACGGGTTGTCCGCCTCTTCCACCTGCGCTCTGACGACCATCGAGTAGTTAAAGGCATCCGGACCAAAGAAGCTCAGAATTAACTCACATTTCCGTCTGTCCTCTTCATCGAAATCCGACGGCCTCACCAGCAACAGGAGGACGTTTGGCCCCGGAGCACAAAGAGCGACGCACCTTCTCGTCTCGTGTCTCACCCGGTCCTCCGGCAGACCGAAGACGTCTGAGGTGTTCACCACCTTTAGCTGCGTGCCCCTCCATTCTCCACCGGCGAAGGTGCATTGCTTCGTCACTTTCTGATACAGACTCTCTTTTTCCCTCGTGATGAAGTCACTCAGTCTCGTTTTTTCGTTTGATTTCTTTCCAAACACCAAGATCCTAAGTTCAGACGCTGCAAAACAACAAATGCCAAAGCATTAAAAAATGCATATGATTTTATAATCATACGTTATTTTATCTTACAAGAGCAACTTTTTATTATTTGACTTTGGCTCATGAGGAAATGTTTTTTGATTGACATACACATTTTTTTCTCTTGGCATTGAATCACTAACAGAAGGTATACAAATGTAAATGATGTTAAATACAATAATCCTCAGGGAAATATTTTAACGGCATGAGATCCATAGCTTTCATACGATAGTGCACTAATTGTTTTGCGCAGAAATTATTCAAATATATTGATATCGTGAAAATATTCTGGGCATTAAGATAAGAAGAAATGTCAAAATGTAATTATTTAAAGATGATATTCTACTGTTTGCTCTAAAATAGCAAATCCCTCTTCAGTACTTTCTATTCTTGAGTTTATACAATAGTTGTTTTTCTAGTTTTACATTAAGAGAGACCTGGAAACTAGTTTTAAGATTGTCACATGTCTGTCTTTGGTCTAAAATAAAAACAAAGACATTTGACCTTAAAGCAACGTGAATCAATCCGTTTAGCTTTTAAAGGGCCAGAACATCCTCAACATGCAGATGCACAGCCACGAACATCTGCTTCCAAAGAGTGAAACAAGTGTTTGTTACGAATGCATCGGGCAACAAGCAACGGACACCTTTTGTGTCTTCAGTTGACATTTTTTAAAGAGCAAAGCCCACAGAAAGGACAACGTTAGGCAACCGGGCCGAGAACATTCCAGCCTCCTGTTGGCCCGGGGCCGACTCGCAGGGCGGCGTCATGCCGGGGTTCATTTACCTGCTCGCAAACTGACTCACCGATTGTCGCCATTGTGTCTCTTCGGCTCGCGGGAGAGAAATAAACAGAGTTTATATCTGCAAAAGAATGAAAAGTTCAACAGTTTATTTTAGAGAAAGCGTCAATGCCAGTTTCCTAGTCGGCTGCTAGCTGTCATTCCTCTTCTCTTGTTTCCTCTTCCCACACCAAACCTTCTGCTCTCACCTGAAGTTGCCGTGTAGTTTATTTCTCACCGCCAGCAACGGCCGCCTGAGGATTAGAGGTCCACAGATTTCAATGAATTAATCCAAACGAAAGGCTTTCTGTCCTACGTTTATTCTCTCCCATTGTTCCACACGTGTTTCCTCAGTAGCTTTATTCCTCTCTGGTCGTCTACTCACCAGGTGGAGTCGTCGCAGCGTGAATGTTCATGAGCGCTCGGAGGAGTCGCAGCTCCAGACTGACGTGAACTTGACCCGACTGCCTTTTTAACGGGTTGTTGAGGAACGACGAGCGTGACTCAACAACCGGTTCTTCAGAGTACCGCCTCGACTTCGCCAGCCAATCAGCTGCAGCATTTAATCCTTTTTAGATCATTGGTCTCTTTTGGTAGAATAGAAATATGTAATACTCAGCGCTGTGCCATCAGTGTCTGATTTAATATAGAATATATACAATTCAGGTTATTACACTTACATTCTATTGAATATTTATTAAATAACTATTTTAAAGGGATTTTTTAATGGAGGCTAATTTTAAATATATATATATGTTTTTTATTTTTTTATCTCACACACCCTCATTGAGAACCACTGTTTTAGACATTTAGGTGAAATTGTCATAATTATTGTATCAATTCTTGATTTGTATTAGTATTTTTTTGTGGGGGACAAAAATATGTCTCGTGAGGTATTTAATATATATATTTTTTTTATTTCCTTCAAGGTCACCGTGACCTTACATTCACGAGAATGAGACAGAAGTGAGGTCACGATGACCTTGACCTTTGACCACCGAAGGTTAATTAGTTTATTTTGAAGTCTAGGACAAACGATTTTTTGCCAAAATTTGAAGAAATCCCCCTCGGGCGTTTCATCAAATTTCATGTTCACGAGATTGGGACGCACATAACGTACAGACGGAGAACCTAAAAACACACCGTGGAGGCATAACAAGAGAATAGAATCAATATAGATGTGTAGATCTCCATTAAAAGGCCAAGCGGCATCGCGGATCTCTCAAAGGAACGTGATGTGCAGTAACCGTTGGACAGGAAGTGGAGCTCATGTGTTTCTCTCAGAGATAATATTTGACTTTTGAAGGAAGTTTGATCAGATATTTGCATAAATCTGCATGCATCCTATCGTCTGCAGCTCTGAGAATTCCCCTGAAGACGGGAACGGGAGTGTGTTTCTGTTAAGATAAAATCAAAGGTGGAATCATCTTCATTGTTTCATTCCTGGAAGGACTGCATGAAGGGGGCGGGGCAAGTAATGGCATTCTTTCTGACTTCATAACCAGCTCATTTCTGCCACGTCGGCGTGTTCAACATATTTTAACGTACAGCAACAGATGTCACCCGAAAGACCATAAAGTACACAAGCAGATCAATAATTATAATCATTATTAATAGTATTATTATTATGTCATTAAAGCTTTATTCATTGTTTTTTACTTTGTAAAGCGCTATACAAATACAATTTATTACAATAATATATTTATTATTATTATAATTATTATAATTATAATGATCATTATTAATAGTATTATTATTATTATGTCATTAAAGCTTTTTATTCATAGATTTCTTGTTTTGAACATTATACTTTTATTGATGTGCACATTGTTTATTTATTTAATATTTCTTTGTGAAGCACTTGTGGCTGCATGTTGTATGAAAGGTTCAGCTGTTTGGTAAACGTGCTGTTCAGGAATGCAGTCGGACAGAAACTCAGTGCACATCCGTCCTGTGGGTTCAATCTACACAACAAACACTTCATATTTCACCCATTACACAAATAATATCATAATATCACTTCATGTACTAAACACTACTGCTTCTATCCTGAATACTTAATAATAACAACAATAACACTTGTTTATGTTGTTGGTCTGTCCACACACTAAACAGACAACCATAGAAACACAAACACAAAACACAAAAATGTCGTGAAGCATTTATCTTTAATATTAAAAAGTAAAACAGAGAAACCACAAACAACAGACGAAGAGCGCGACAACAAAGCAGAAGTTCTGTTGTGCAGCGGTGAACCAGGAAACAGGTCCAACTGGTCCACCGTGAGGAAATGGGATTCTTTATGAACAGAAAGATATGATAAGAACTGAGTGCAGCAAACGTGTTCAATACCCTCTGCATACGCAACTAGAAATAAGTGTTCTATGGGTTTTTAAAACATCATCAAATGTGAACATAATGTCAAAGCATTGTGGGCTCATTGATTATCATGCAAACATTAAAAAAAACAGGACATTCCCTGTAAAAACAAACACTTATTTATTATATATGTCTACATTTATTGAGCCTGTGCCCTTAAAAGTAAATAGTCAACTATCGGTTTCAAAGTTATTGTAGGTGATGATAAAGACATGTTACCCTGAACGTTCATCAGCCTCAACAAGTCAAAGACGTTCTGAGCACCGGGCGTGTCCATTGAGTTCAGACGTTTGCTCTTTCAACGATACATTTGTTAGTTATTGTTTTGTCATGTCAGACGTTGGTTAAACCAACCAGTTTGAAAGGAAAACGAACACAAACGGAGATTTGCAGACAGACGTCTCATAAAATGGAGCACTTGCCTTGTATGGCTTTCTCCATGTGAGCTTCTATCCATGTGTTGATTTCCTCCTCGTGTATCTTCTTCAGGTCATTGATCTCCTTGTTCAGGTGATCCCTGTTGTCGAGGAACAGTTGCAGCTTCAGCTCCTTCATTTCCTCTTCCTGTTTCATATTCAATTTCTTGATCTCTCTGTGGTGGAACTTGTTTCTGCTCAGCTGTCTGAAGACCAGCATGTTTTTGTCGCGTTGTTTCATCTGCATATTCTTCATTTCCTGTTCCTCCTTTTCCATCTGGGCGAAGACATCCGCGGTGGACTTCTCGCAGAGCTCGTAGAATTCTTCCTCTTTCTTTTTGGTCTCTTGGTTTCTCCTTCTGATTTCCTCCTTTTTCCTCTCGTAGTGCTCTTCCAACGCTTTGCATTCCCTCTCCTGTTCTATTCTGATGATCTCTTCTTGGCTTTTGTCCTCTCGTCTCTGTTCTTCTTCTCGATATCGGTTCTCCCACCACGCCTTCGTCTCCCGCTCCCAAGCCTCTTTTCCTTTCACGGCGGCTTCTCTCGCCTGCAGCAGCACCCATTCGGGGAGGGTGTTCTTCTCTGAGATGTATCGTAGTTCTTCTTCCAGAGTTTGGAGTTTCTCTTCCCACTTGAGTTGTTGAGCGTCGTCCTGCTGTTTCCTTCTTTGCTCTTCCCTCTTTCTCTCACACTCCATTAGCTCCAGCTTCTTCTTGTGTTCCTCCCTTTCTTTGGCACTCTCTTCTCTTTGTCGGTCAAGCGCTAAAGTTAGGATCGTCATTTCTTCCCGATGTTGTCTTTCCATCTCCCTCAGCTGCCTCTCCTTTTGTCTGGCTTCCTCGGCTCCTTGGAACATAGCCGAGGTGAAGTAGCTGTGGCCATTTCTCTTCACCATTGACTCCACTTTGGTCAGCAGCTGGTTGACTTGAGGACGATTCTCTTTATCGTTGTTATTGAAGACGTGGTATCTCCCCCCACATTCAGTTATCAGTTTATTTAAGAAGCCACCAGAATCATCTGCCAGGTAGCTCTCAATTGTTTGGTTGTTAAGGTCGTCTCCTCTCGTGAATAAAACGATGATGTGGTCTTTTGAATTCTTGCCAAAAAAGTCCATGATCAGCTCCACGGTGTCTTTCTCCTCTTGTGTCAGGCGGCCGATCTGCAGCACCAGGAGGAACACGTGAGGGCCGGGAGCCAACATGGTGACGCACTTCACCACCTCCTGCTTCACCTCCTCGTTGGACAGGGTGGTGTCGTACAAGCCGGGCGTGTCGACGATGGCGACGGGGCGCCCATCGATCTCCCCGATTTCTTTCTGGCAATGCTTGGTCACTGATAGTCTCCCAACTTTGGAAATGAAGCATTCCTTGCCCAAAATTGTGTTCCCAGTGGCACTCTTTCCACAACCAGTCTTCCCAATCAGCACCATCCTGAGACTCAGCTTTCCCCGAGTAGATTCTGTTTTTGGCTCCTCTTGAGTGGAGACTGTTCTAGACTCCTTCCTAGGAGACTCTCTACTCGGCTCCTTCCAAGTAGATTCTGTTCTCGGCTCCTCTTGAGTGAAGACTGTTCTAGACTCCTTCCTAGGAGACTCTCTACTCGGCTCCTTCCAAGTAGAACCTGTTTTCCCAGCATAGATTTGCGGTCTTAGAGACATTGTTCTCGGCCCCATCCTTTGAAACTGTTCCCTCGGAATCACCAGATGTGTTGCTTTTCTTCTAACTGGATTCTTTGGAGGCTTGGGAAGCATATCTTTGGTGAAGCTTCCGCATCCCACACCTTTCATGTCTTCTACTCTGCGTAAAACGTCAGACACCTGCTGCTTGTCCTTGACGTCGCAGAACAGATATTGTCCACCGCAGCCCAGGAAGAGCTCTTTGAAGTCTCTGTTTTCCTGCTGAAACCTCTCTGCGTTTAGAGCGATGGGACCAGCCTCCACAGTCAGAAGAATCCTGCTGAAAGTATTGACTCTGGAGCCGAAAGTGTTCTGGATGGTCTCCAACTCTTTCTTGTCTTCCTCACTTTGGGCACCCACAGGTATGACCAGGAGGAAGGCATGGACGCCCTCAGGGTCACACAGGGAGATACACCTGAGGCATCTTTCTATCACTTCCTCCCGAGGTTTCCCACACAAGGCGGGCAGCTCCACCAGAGAAACCTGACGTCCACTCACCTCTCCCTGATGTTGAACACACTGTGAGGAGTCGACAGGTGGACCAATCTTTCTTTGTCTCAGAATGGCTCTGGCCGTTGAGGTCTTCCAGGCCCCATGTCTCCCACACAACACCAGGTTCAGGGAGGGTTTTGCACTCACAGGCGAGACAATCGTATCGGTCTCTCCAGCAAAGGTTAAATACCGTCCCCTGTTGTCATCCACTAGGTTCTCAATTTTCTCCATCAATTCATGACGATCACAGAGAGAAAACTCATTTTTGACGAAGATCATTTGGTGCTGCCTTTGTCCGTATTCCTTGAGGAGTTGATTAACTGAGGAATTCCATATCCTGTCATGTTCCGTTGTGACGACAATTGCGTATCTAAAGGCCTCTGGTCCAAAGAAGTTCATGATGAACTTGATCTTTTGTCGGTCCCGCTCGGTGAACTCTGAGGGCTTCACTAACAGCAGCAGGGCGTTGGGTCCGGGGGGGCATTGGGCAACGCAAGTCATTATTCTGTGTCTCACGGTGTTCTCCGGCATAGTGAGGACGTCCCCCGGTTGCACGACCGTCAGGTGTCTTTTCTTCCACTCGCTGGTGACATGGGCAACGTGCGTGGACTTTGTTGGACGTGAACTATCTGTTGTTCCCGTGATCACGTTGGTTAGTTTTGTCTTTTCATTCTGACTTTTTCCAATAAGCACAATCCTGAGCTCAGACGCTGTAAAACAATGTCGACAAAAAGTTTGATGAGAAATTAATGAAAACAGGTTTCATCTCATCGTGTGAACAGTATTATTTATGTGAGAGAGCAAGAGCGTTTCTGTACAAGGCCGATTTGAAGCGTATGAAATGTCAAAATTCATGTCAACTTTTTTTCTTGCAGACTGGGTTGTTTCAAATCACAAGATCCATTTAAATCAGTGCCGATATAAAAAAATATTTATAATGAATTAAAGTAACATCATGTTACAGCGATGTGTATGTCTGTGTGTGTGTGTTCTACTTCATGTTCTACTTCATGTTCTACCTCATGTTCTACTTCATGTTCTACTTCATGTTCTACCTCATGTTCTACTTCATGTTCTACTTCTGTTCTACTTCATGTTCTACCTCATGTTCTACTTCATGTTCTACTTCATGTTCTACCTCATGTTCTACTTCATGTTCTACTTCTGTTCTACTTCATGTTCTAGTTCATGTTCTACTTCATGTTCTACTTCATGTTCTACTTCTGTTCTACTTCATGTTCTAGTTCATGTTCTACTTCATGTTCTACTTTATGTTCTACTTCATGTTCTACTTCATGTTCTACTTCATGTTCTACCTCATGTTCTACTTCATGTTCTACCTCATGTTCTACTTCATGTTCTACTTCATGTTCTACCTCATGTTCTACTTCATGTTCTACCTCATGTTCTACCTCATGTTCTACTTCATGTTCTACTTCTGTTCTACTTCATGTTCTACCTCATGTTCTACTTCATGTTCTACTTCATGTTCTACCTCATGTTCTACTTCATGTTCTACTTCTGTTCTACTTCACGTTCTAGTTCATGTTCTACTTCATGTTCTACTTTATGTTCTACTTCATGTTCTACTTCATGTTCTACCTCATGTTCTACTTCATGTTCTACTTCATGTTCTACCTCATGTTCTACTTCATGTTCTACTTCATGTTCTACTTCATGTTCTAGTTCATGTTCTACTTCATGTTCTACTTCTGTTCTACTTCATGTTCTAGTTAATGTTCTAGTTCATGTTCTAGTTCATGTTCTAGTTCATATTCTAGTTCATGTTACTACTTCATGTTCTACTTCTGTTCTACTTCATGTTCTAGTTCATGTTCTAGTTCATGTTCTAGTTCATGTTCTAGTTCATGTTCTACTTCATGTTCTAGTTCATGTTACTACTTCATGTTCTACTTCATGTTCTAGTTCATGTTACTACTTCATGTTCTACTTCTGTTCTACTTCATGTTCTACTTCATGTTCTACTTCATGTTACTACTTCATGTTCTACTTCATGTTCTACTTCATGTTACTACTTCATGTTCTACTTCCTGTTACTACTTCATGTTCTACTTCATGTTCTACTTCATGTTATACTTCATGTTACTACTTCATGTTACTACTTCATGTTCTACTTCATGTTCTACTTCCTGTTACTACTTCCTGTTCTACTTCCTGTTACTACTTCATGTTCTACTTCATGTTCTACTTCATGTTCTACTTCATGTTACTACTTCATGTTCTACTTCATGTTCTACTTTATGTTCTACTTCATGTTCTACTTCATGTTCTACTTCATGTTACTACTTTATGTTCTACTTCATGTTCTACTTCATGTTCTACTTCATGTTCTACTTCATGTTCTACTTCATGTTACTCCTTCATGTTCTACTTCATGTTACTACTTCATGTTCTACTTCCTGTTACTACTTCATGTTCTACTTCATGTTCTACTTCCTGTTACTACTTCCTGTTCTACTTCCTGTTACTACTTCATGTTCTACTTCATGTTCTACTTCATGTTCTACTTCATGTTACTACTTCATGTTCTACTTCATGTTCTACTTTATGTTCTACTTCATGTTCTACTTCATGTTCTACTTCATGTTACTACTTTATGTTCTACTTCATGTTCTACTTCATGTTCTACTTCATGTTACTCCTTCATGTTCTACTTCATGTTACTACTTCATGTTCTACTTCCTGTTACTACTTCATGTTCTACTTCATGTTCTACTTCATGTTCTACTTCATGTTCTACTTCATGTTACTCCTTCATGTTCTACTTTATGTTCTACTTTATGTTCTACTTCATGTTCTACTTCATGTTACTACTTTATGTTCTATGAACATGAGCTCGTAGCTAAGATGGCCGGCTTTGCCAATCTGACTCCTGGCCGAGGTTAGCATTGAGGTTAGCATTGAGGTTAGCATCGAGGTTAGCATCATCAAATAATAAGTGTTTCATAAAAACTGTCCCACTTTGCCATAAACTATATACGACTGCACGATCTGTTGACTCGGGTCATTGTTTTAAGACGGTGACGTACATTTCATAACTTTGGGAAACACTGCTCAGCCAATAAACGCTGTTTCCATTTGTTTCAAACCTAGCATGTTCCGTTCAATATTTAAACCTTCTGGTTAAGAAACAATATTTACAACAATGTATTTCAACGTTCCTCATTTTGTGACTCACCAGCTGCTGATTTTGCCATTTTGTGCAGGAGAAGTTCCGTCTCAGTAGCGGGAGGCGGAGCCTGTCGGTTTGAAGGAAAGGGAAGCACGTTAGCCGTATGTTTAGCCCCGCCTGTAAACAATGTGCGCGTTGATTACGAGTCATTCAAGTTTGACAAATGTCCAAAATATGTAGCTCGAAAGACAGAAGCTCGCGCATGTGTCTTTAAGGGACCCTTACAGGAAATGTCCAATATCATACTATATATGGTATGATGTATATGCGATCGTGACCCCGCCCCCTTCCACTTTAATCACGAGTGCCTTTTTAAATCACTATACGAACATAAGATTTTACATTAAATATATAAGCAACAATATTTGATTTGAATCCCTTTTACGAAAATAGTTGAATTACCTGAATACAAAACCTGTATAAAAAAATACCTTAAATATAATATAAATATTGCAATCCAATATTAGTTTATAGATACGACCAACTTTACCAAAAGATCGTTCTATTATTTTCAGGTTATGTTGAACATCAGCAAATAACCAACACTTGCAATAACACACACACACACACACACACACACTCACACACACACACGCACACACACACACACACACACACACACTCACACACACACTCACACACACACACACACACTCACACACACACACTCACACACACTCACACACACACTCTCACACACACATACACACACACACACTCACACACACACACTCACACACACACACACTCACACACACACACACACTCACACACACACACACACACACATACACACACACACACTCACACACACTCACACTCACACACACACACACACACACACTCACACACACACACACACACTCACACACACACACTCACACACACACACACTCACACACACACACACACACTCACACACACACACTCACACACACACACACACTCACACACACACTCACACACACACACACACTCCAAATATATCTGCAGCATGAAGAAACAACATATAATTTCTCTTCAAAGTTCAAAACAATCCATGTTTTTCCTCTTAATAATAAAATAATGATGGCAATAAAGATAATAATAATAATAATATTATACTATAATATTATTAAGAGAATAGAGTGTCTTTTGTTCAAGTTGTAGGCTCCATACACACACATACATATATATATATTCTACACATTGTTCTACGTCTCCTTCACATGATATTATTTGTTTATTGATTATTCATTTAATCTGCTCACCGGATAGAATCGCTGCCGTCGTCCTCAAAGTGTTTCAATAAAGTCGTGGCAGTGAAATCAAGACATGTTGTCTTAAGCAGGTATGCCAACGCCGAGTGGGCGGAGCCATCGGACTGACAAGGAGAATGAAAGTGCCAAAAGTATGACAGCAATGTCAGGATTGCAGGATCGGGGTCAAACAAGCCTAAAGTTAGCCTAACGTAGGTGTTGCCCTGAAGACGGGAACAGGCGTGTCAGCGCATGAGGTTTCTGATCAAGACTCGGAGAAACCGGTAGAACTCGTCCGTTCCCGGATGAAATCAAAACATCTTTAAGTTAGACGGCTGTTCTCAGAGAGGCATCACTGCTTATTCAAACTCTTCTTGTTGGGCTCCCAAATGTCTTTTTAATTCGTCCATTATTGTGCTTTTTGGTTTTGAATCTTTCTTTGTTGACATATTTTCTTTCTGCTTGTTCACTAAAAAGTTAAAATCACCTGTTGGAGGACGACCGGGTTCCCCGTAAACGTTGTTTGGCTCGTAGTCTCGTCGTCAGTGGTTCTCCAATGGGGCTACTTGTACCTGGGGGTACTTGTACCGCCTGGGGGTACTTGTACCTGGGGGTACTTGTACCACCTCGGGGTTCTTGTAGCACCTGGGGGTACTTGTACCGCCTGGGGGTACTTGTAGCACCTGGGGGTACTTGTAGCACCTGGGGGTACTTGTACCGCCTGGGGGTTCTTGTAGCACCTGGGGGTACTTGTACCACCTGGGGGTTCTTGTAGCACCTGGGGGTACTTGTACCGCCTGGGGGTACTTGTAGCGCCTGGGGGTACTTGTACCACCTGGGGGTTCTTGTAGCACCTGGGGGTACTTGTACCGCCTGGGGATACTTGTAGCACCTGGGGGTACTTGTAGCACCTGGGGGTACTTGTAGCAACTGGGGGTACTTGTAGCACCTGGGGGTACTTGTACCGCCTGGGGGTTCTTGTAGCACCTGGGGGTACTTGTAGCACCTGGGGGTACTTGTAGCACCTGGGGGCACTTGTACCGCCTGGGGGTTCATGTAGCACCTGGGAGTACTTGTACGACCTGGACCTGGGGGTACTTGTACCCCCTGGGGGTTCTTGTACGACCAGGGGGTACTTGTACCACCTGGGGGTTCTTGTACGACCAGGGGGTACTTGTACCACCTGGACCTGGGGGTACTTGTACCACCTAAGGGTTCTTGTAGCACCTGGGGGTTCTTGTATGACCAGGGGGTACTTGTGGTATGTGAAGGCACTCCAGGGGGTACGTGAGATTTGTAAAAATATATATTTAAATTGAGCATCCATTCCAAAATCCTTTAACAATATAAAATATTCAATAAAATAAGTGTGAGTCCATGAACTGAATATTGTATATGAAATGAGGCTGAGGGCCCAGCGCTGTGTGTCACTGGTTTTAGGAACCAGTGGGTTCCAAACCCCAGAAGAAGGCCGAGTTGAGACGCTTTGTGACCCCTGAAGGTGTTTGGGTTGGTTGATTTACGACCTCGCACTGATCGTGTTATTATTCAACAGCTGATCATAAAGCTACTTTTTGCTTTGTGTGAAAACAGAAGAGAGATCAGAGAGCCGCCGCGTCCCACCGGTCGGCCAGCGGGTGTCTTTGTTTTTCATACCTGGGAGAGCCTGTTGGGGGTGTTTGATTTATAGCGCGGCCCCGCCTGCATGTAGCACAGAGTGTGTATTAAAGTCATACATTTGTTTTAAATACATAGTGTACCTCTCTTTATCCTGGGAGGTCACTGGGTACGTTTGATTTATAGCCCGGTCCCTCCTGGCTGTGTTTTCACATGGTTCAGCACCACCACACCCCTCCCCCGGTGTGGAAAGAATTAATAAAGCAAAAGCACACACACACACACACACACACACACACACACAGGCTCAGTTCAACTCCCTGAACTAACTGCTCTCTTCAAACATTTCTTTATCTCACTTTTATTAACGGGGGAATGCATGATTCCATAATTAATGATGTCGTTTTTGTGTTTTTCATCAAACATTATTGAAACATTTCCTAAAAGCAGCGTTCACAAGTGGGAAATGACACTGATATATTTTTACAAAACAAACCCAGATGAATAAACACGAGGGTGGAACTCTGAGTTCGGAGCGTTCGGGTGACTGTCAACAACGTGGGGAATTCAAACTTTGTCTGATGTGTTTATGGTGGTTTTCCAGGCTTGATTGTTGTTGTTTATTATTTAGATTGCTGGTGTTCTTGCTCCATGTATATTGTTGTAATAAGTTATAGAAGCATTTCAAGCTAAAACTATGTTTGTTTTCATTCAAATAGATGTTTTTATTGTCCTGCTGAAGAGTTGATCAGTTACTCAGATTATTGTTACTCAGGACGCTGCACGTTGACAACATCCATGAGATGATAACCATAACCAGGCCTGTTGTCCGCTTGGCCCCTGCAGGTCCTGCATCTTCTACCGGGCCTGCATGGACATCCCCCGGGGCACCGAGCTGCTGGTCTGGTACAACGACTCGTACACCTCCTTCTTCGGCATCCCGCTGCAGTGCGTCGCTCAGGACGAGAACCGTGAGTGTTTACCGTGTCCTGTTGTCACCGTGTCCCGTTGTCACCGTGTCCCGTT